>NW_027143737.1:0-49879 GCF_026170545.1 Melanerpes formicivorus
GGTTTTACCCCAACAATGTTTTCATTAGTTTCGCTCACTCTCGAAATCAAGCATTTTACAGCAGGTTGGAGCAGCCTGTATCTCAGCACAGGAATAAGGTAGGGAAGAATTCAAAGGACTCATTTTGACTGCCTCCAGAAGTTAGATCAGATGGCAAATGGCATTTGGTGCTAGGTCTTTCCCTTTAGGTTTTACCCCAACAATGTTTTCATTAGTTTCGATCACTCTCGAAATCAAGCATTTTACAGCAGGTTGGAGCAGCCTGTATCTCAGCACAGGAATAAGGTAGGGAAGAATTCTAAGGATCATTTTGACTGCCTCCAGAAGTTAGATCAGATGGCCAATGCCAATTTGGGTGCTAGGTCCTTTCCCTTTAGGTTTTACCCCAACAATGTTTTCATTAGTTTCGATCACTCTCGAAATCAAGCATTTTACAGCAGGT
The DNA here is from genome assembly GCF_026170545.1 of Melanerpes formicivorus. Classification (NCBI taxonomy): domain Eukaryota; kingdom Metazoa; phylum Chordata; class Aves; order Piciformes; family Picidae; genus Melanerpes; species Melanerpes formicivorus. The sequence continues at coordinate 443 of NW_027143737.1, forward strand.
TGGAGCAGCCTGTATCTCAGCACAGGAATAAGGTAGGGAAGAATTGAAATACTCATTTTGACTGCCTCCAGAAGTTAGATCAGATGGCCAATGCAATTTGGTGCTAGGCCTTTCCCTTTAGGTTTTACCCCAACAATGTTTTCATTAGTTTCGATCACTCTCGAAATCAAGCATTTTTCAGCAGGTTGCAGCAGAATGTATCTCAGCAGAGGAATAAGGTAGGGAAGATTTCAAATACTCACTTTGACTGCCTCCAGAAGTTAGATCAGATGGCCAATGCAATTTGGTGCTAGGCCTTTCCCTTTAGGTTTTACCCCAACAATGTTTTCATTAGTTTTCGATCACTCTCGAAATCAAGCATTTTAGAGTAGGGTGAAGCAGCCTGTATCTCAGCAGAGGAATAAGGTAGGGAAGAATTCAAGTACTCATTTTGACTGCCTCCAGAAGTTAGATCAGATGGCCAATGCAATTTGGTGCTAGGCCTTTCCCTTTAGGTTTTACCCCAACAATGTTTTCATTAGTTTCGATCACTCTCGAAATCAAGCATTTTACAGCAGGCTTGGAGCAGCCTGTATCTCAGCACAGGAATAAGGTAGGGAAGAATTCTAAGGATCATTTTGACTGCCTCCAGAAGTTAGATCAGATGGCCAATGCAATTTGGTGCTAGGCCTTTCCCTTTAGGTTTTACCCCAACAATGTTTTCATTAGTTTCGCTCACTCTCGAAATCAAGCATTTTACAGCAGGTTGCTGCAGAATGTATCTCAGCAGAGGAATAAGGTAGGGAAGAATTCAAATACTCATTTTGACTGCCTCCAGAAGTTAGATCAGATGGCCAATGCAATTTGGTGCTAGGCCTTTCCCTTTAGGTTTTACCCCAACAATGTTTTCATTAGTTTCGCTCACTCTCGAAATCAAGCATTTTACAGCAGGTTGGAGCACCCTGTATCTCAGCACAGGAATAAGGTAGGGAAGAATTCTAAGGATCATTTTGACTGCCTCCAGAAGTTAGATCAGATGGCAAATGGTATTTGGTGCTAGGCCTTTCCCTTTAGGTTTTACCCCAACAATGTTTTCATTAGTTTCGATCACTCTCGAAATCAAGCATTTTACAGCAGGTTGCTGCAGAATGTATCTCAGCAGAGGAATAAGGTAGGGAAGATTTCAAATACTCATTTTGACTGTCTCCAGAAGTTAGATCAGATGGCCAATGCAATTTGGTGCTAGGCCTTTCACTTTAGGTTTTATCCCAACAATGTTTTCATTAGTTTCGCTCACTCTCGAAATCAAGCATTTTACAGCAGGTTGGAGCAGCCTGTATCTCAGCACAGGAATAAGGTAGGGAAGAATTGAAATACTCATTTTGACTGCCTCCAGAAGTTAGATCAGATGGCCAATGCAATTTGGTGCTAGGACTTTCCCTTTACGTTTTACCCCAACAATGTTTTCATTAGTTTCGATCACTCTCGAAATCAAGCATTTTTCAGCAGGTTGCAGCAGAATGTATCTCAGCAGAGGAATAAGGTAGGGAAGATTTCAAATACTCACTTTGACTGCCTCCAGAAGTTAGATCAGATGGCCAATGCAATTTGGTGCTAGGCCTTTCCCTTTAGGTTTTACCCCCAACAATGTTTTCATTAGTTTCGATCACTCTCGAAATCAAGCATTTTAGAGCAGCTTGGAGCACCCTGTATCTCAGCACAGGAATAAGGTAGGGAAGAATTCTAAGGATCATTTTGACTGCCTCCAGAAGTTAGATCAGATGGCCAATGCAATTTGGTGCTAGGCCTTTCCCTTTAGGTTTTACCCCCAACAATGTTTTCATTAGTTTCGATCACTCTCGAAATCAAGCATTTTAGAGCAGCTTGGAGCAGCCTGTATCTCAGCACAGGAATAAGGTAGGGAAGAATTCTAAGGATCATTTTGACTGCCTCCAGAAGTTAGATCAGATGGCCAATGCAATTTGGTGCTAGGCCTTTCCCTTTAGGTTTTACCCCAACAATGTTTTCATTAGTTTCGATCACTCTCGAAATCAAGCATTTTTACAGCAGCTTGGAGCAGCCTGTATCTCAGCACAGGAATAAGGTAGGGAAGAATTCTAAGGATCATTTGGACTGCCTCCAGAAGTTAGATCAGATGGCCAATGCAATTTGGTGCTAGGCCTTTCCCTTTAGGTTTTACCCCAACAATGTTTTCATTAGTTTCGCTCACTCTCGAAATCAAGCATTTTACAGCAGGTTGGAGCAGCCTGTATCTCAGCACAGGAATAAGGTAGGGAAGAATTCAAATACTCATTTTGACTGCCTCCAGAAGTTAGATCAGATGGCCAATGCAATTTGGTGCTAGGCCTTTCCCTTTAGGTTTTACCCCAACAATGTTTTCATTAGTTTCGCTCACTCTCGAAATCAAGCATTTTACAGCAGCTTGGAGCAGCCTGTATCTCAGCACAGGAATAAGGTAGGGAAGAATTCTAAGGATCATTTTGACTGCCTCCAGAAGTTAGATCAGATGGCCAATGCAATTTGGTGCTAGGCCTTTCCCTTTAGGTTTTACCCCAACAGTGTTTTCATTAGTTTCGCTCACTCTCGAAATCAAGCATTTTACAGCAGGTTGGAGCAGCCTGTATCTCAGCACAGGAATAAGGTAGGGAAGAATTCTAAGGATCATTTTGACTGCCTCCAGCAGTTAGATCAGATGGCCAATGCAATTTGGCGCTAGGCCTTTCCCTTTAGATTTCACCCCAACAATGTTTTCATTAGTTTCGATCACTCTCGAAATCAAGCATTTTACAGCAGCTTGGAGCACCCTGAATCTCAGCACAGGAATAAGGTAGGGAAGAATTCTAAGGATCATTTTGACTGCCTCCAGAAGTTAGATCAGATGGCCAATGCAATTTGGCGCTAGGCCTTTCCCTTTAGGTTTTACCCCAACAATGTTTTCATTAGTTTCGCTCACTCTCGAAATCAAGCATTTTACAGCAGGTTGGAGCAGCCTGTATCTCAGCACAGGAATAAGGTAGGGAAGAATTCAAATACTCATTTTGACTGCCTCCAGAAGTTAGATCAGATGGCCAATGCAATTTGGTGCTAGGCCTTTCCCTTTAGGTTTTACCCCAACAATGTTTTCATTAGTTTCGATCTCTCTCGAAATCAAGCATTTTAGAGCAGGTTGGAGCAGCCTGTATCTCAGCACAGGAATAAGGTAGGGAAGAATTCTAAGGATCATTTTTACTGCCTCCAGAAGTTAGATCAGATGGCCAATGCAATTTGGTGCTAGGCCTTTCCCTTTAGGTTTTACCCCAACAATGTTTTCATTAGTTTCGATCACTCTCGAAATCAAGCATTTTACAGCAGGTTGGAGCAGCCTGTATCTCAGCACAGGAATAAGGTAGGGAAGAATTGAAATACTCATTTTGACTGCCTCCAGAAGTTAGATCAGATGGCCAATGCAATTTGGTGCTAGGCCTTTCCCTTTAGGTTTTACCCCAACAATGTTTTCATTAGTTTCGATCACTCTCGAAATCAAGCATTTTTCAGCAGGTTGCAGCAGAATGTATCTCAGCAGAGGAATAAGGTAGGGAAGATTTCAAATACTCACTTTGACTGCCTCCAGAAGTTAGATCAGATGGCCAATGCAATTTGGTGCTACGCCTTTCCCTTTAGGTTTTACCCCAACAATGTTTTGATTAGTTTCGATCACTCTCGAAATCAAGCATTTTAGAGTAGGGTGAAGCAGCCTGTATCTCAGCAGAGGAATAAGGTAGGGAAGAATTCAAGTACTCATTTTGACTGCCTCCAGAAGTTAGATCAGATGGCCAATGCAATTTGGTGCTAGGCCTTTCCCTTTAGGTTTTACCCCAACAATGTTTTCATTAGTTTCGCTCACTCTCGAAATCAAGCATTTTACAGCAGCTTGGAGCAGCCTGTATCTCAGCACAGGAATAAGGTAGGGAAGAATTCTAAGGATCATTTTGACTGCCTCCAGAAGTTAGATCAGATGGCCAATGCAATTTGGTGCTAGGCCTTTCCCTTTAGGTTTTACCCCAACAATGTTTTCATTAGTTTCGCTCACTCTCGAAATCAAGCATTTTACAGCAGGTTGCTGCAGAATGTATCTCAGCAGAGGAATAAGGTAGGGAAGAATTCAAATACTCATTTTGACTGCCTCCAGAAGTTAGATCAGATGGCCAATGCAATTTGGTGCTAGGCCTTTCCCTTTAGGTTTTACCCCAACAATGTTTTCATTAGTTTCGCTCACTCTCGAAATCAAGCATTTTACAGCAGGTTGGAGCACCCTGTATCTCAGCACAGGAATAAGGTAGGGAAGAATTCTAAGGATCATTTTGGACTGTCTCCAGAAGTTAGATCAGATGGCCAATGCAATTTGGTGCTAGGCCTTTCACTTTAGGTTTTATCCCAACAATGTTTTCATTAGTTTCGCTCACTCTCGAAATCAAGCATTTTACAGCAGGTTGGAGCAGCCTGTATCTCAGCACAGGAATAAGGTAGGGAAGAATTCTAAGGATCATTTTGACTGCCTCCAGAAGTTAGATCAGATGGCCAATGCAATTTGGTGCTAGGGCCTTTCCCTTTAGGTTTTACCCCAACAATGTTTTCATTAGTTTCGATCACTCTCGAAATCAAGCATTTTACAGCAGGTTGGAGCAGCCTGTATCTCAGCACAGGAATAAGGTAGGGAAGAATTCAAATACTCATTTTGACTGCCTCCAGAAGTTAGATCAGGTGGCCAATGCAATTTGGTGCTAGGCCTTTCCCTTTAGGTTTTACCCCAACAATGTTTTCATTAGTTTCGCTCACTCTCGAAATCAAGCATTTTACAGCAGGTTGGAGCAGCCTGTATCTCAGCACAGGAATAAGGTAGGGATAATTCTAAGGATCATTTTGACTGCCTCCAGAAGTTACATCAGATGGCCAATGCAATTTGGTGCTAGGCCTTTCCCTTTAGGTTTTACCCCAACAATGTTTTCATTAGTTTCGATCACTCTCGAAATCAAGCATTTTACAGCAGCTTGGAGTACCCCTGTATCTCAGCAAAGTAATAAGATAGGGAAGAATTCAAATACTCATTTTGACTGCCTCCAGAAGTTAGATCAGGTGGCCAATGCAATTTGGTGCTAGGCCTTTCCCTTTAGGTTTTACCCCAACAATATTTTCATTAGTTTCGATCACTCTCGAAATCAAGGCATTTTACAGCAGCTTGGAGCACCCTGTATCTCAGCACAGGAATAAGGTAGGGAAGAATTCTAAGGATCATTTTGACTGCCTCCCGAAGTTAGATCAGATGGCCAATGCAATTTGGTGCTAGGCCTTTCCCTTTTGGTTTTACCCCAACAATATTTTCATTAGTTTCGATCACTCTCCAAATCAAGCATTTTAGAGCAGCTTGGAGCGCCTGTATCTCAGCACAGGAATAAGGTAGGGTAGAATTCAATATACGCATTTTGACTGCCTCCAGAAGTTAGATCAGATGGCCAATGCAATTTGGTGCTAGGTCTTTCCCTTTAGGTTTTACCCCAACAATGTTTTCATTAGTTTCGCTCACTCTCGAAATCAAGCATTTTACAGCAGCTTGGAGCAGCCTGTATCTCAGCACAGGAATAAGGTAGGGAAGAATTCTAAGGATCATTTTGACTGCCTCCAGAAGTTAGATCAGATGGCAAATGGTATTTGGTGCTAGGCCTTTCCCTTTAGGTTTTACCCCAACAATGTTTTCATTAGTTTCGCTCACTCTCGAAATCAAGCATTTTACAGCAGGTTTGAGCAGCCTGTATCTCAGCACAGGAATACGGTAAGGAAGAATTCTAATACTCATTTTGACTGCCTCCAGAAGATAGATCAGATGGCCAATGCAATTTGGTGCTAGGTCTTTCCCTTTAGGTTTCACCCCAACAATGTTTTCATTAGTTTCGATCACTCTCGAAATCAAGCATTTTACAGCAGGTTGCTGCAGAATGTATCTCAGCACAGGAATAAGGTAGGGAAGAATTCAAATACTCATTTTGACTGCCTCCAGAAGTTAGATCAGATGGCCAATGCAATTTGGTGCTAGGCCTTTCCCTTTAGGTTTTACCCCAACAATGTTTTCATTAGTTTCGATCACTCTCGAAATCAAGCATTTTACAGCAGCTTGGAGCAGCCTGTATCTCAGCACAGGAATAAGGTAGGGAAGAATTCTAAGGATCATTTTGACTGCCTCCAGAAGTTAGATCAGATGGCCAATGCAATTTGGTGCTAGGCCTTTCCCTTTAGGTTTTACCCCAACAATGTTTTCATTAGTTTCGCTCACTCTCGAAATCAAGCATTTTACAGCAGGTTGCTGCAGAATGTATCTCAGCAGAGGAATAAGGTAGGGAAGAATTCAAATACTCATTTTGACTGCCTCCAGAAGTTAGATCAGATGGCCAATGCAATTTGGTGCTAGGCCTTTCCCTTTAGGTTTTACCCCAACAATGTTTTCATTAGTTTCGCTCACTCTCGAAATCAAGCATTTTACAGCAGGTTGGAGCACCCTGTATCTCAGCACAGGAATAAGGTAGGGAAGAATTCTAAGGATCATTTTGACTGCCTCCAGAAGTTAGATCAGATGGCAAATGGTATTTGGTGCTAGGCCTTTCCCTTTAGGTTTTACCCCAACAATGTTTTCATTAGTTTCGCTCACTCTCGAAATCAAGCATTTTACAGCAGGTTGCTGCAGAATGTATCTCAGCAGAGGAATAAGGTAGGGAAGAATTCAAATACTCATTTTGACTGCCTCAAGAAGTTAGATCAGGTGGCCAATGCAATTTGGTGCTAGGCCTTTCCCTTTAGGTTTTACCCCAACAATGTTTTCATTAGTTTCGCTCACTCTCGAAATCAAGCATTTTACAGCAGGTTGGAGCAGCCTGTATCTCAGCACAGGAATAAGGTAGGGATAATTCTAAGGATCATTTTGACTGCCTCCAGAAGTTACATCAGATGGCCAATGCAATTTGGTGCTAGGCCTTTCCCTTTAGGTTTTACCCCAACAATGTTTTCCTTAGTTTCGATCACTCTCCAAATCAAGCATTTTAGAGCAGCTTGGAGCCGCCTGTATCTCAGCACAGGAATAAGGTAGGGAAGAATTCAAATACGCATTTTGACTGCCTCCAGAAGTTAGATCAGATGGCCAATGCAATTTGGTGCTAGGTCTTTCCCTTTAGGTTTTACCCCAACAATGTTTTCATTAGTTTCGCTCACTCTCGAAATCAAGCATTTTACAGCAGCTTGGAGCAGCCTGTATCTCAGCACAGGAATAAGGTAGGGAAGAATTCTAAGGATCATTTTGACTGCCTCCAGAAGTTAGATCAGATGGCAAATGGTATTTGGTGCTAGGCCTTTCCCTTTAGGTTTTACCCCAACAATGTTTTCATTAGTTTCGCTCACTCTCGAAATCAAGCATTTTACAGCAGGTTTGAGCAGCCTGTATCTCAGCACAGGAATACGGTAAGGAAGAATTCTAATACTCATTTTGACTGCCTCCAGAAGATAGATCAGATGGCCAATGCAATTTGGTGCTAGGTCTTTCCCTTTAGGTTTCACCCCAACAATGTTTTCATTAGTTTCGATCACTCTCGAAATCAAGCATTTTACAGCAGGTTGCTGCAGAATGTATCTCAGCAGAGGAATAAGGTAGGGAAGATTTCAAATACTCATTTTGACTGCCTCCAGAAGTTAGATCAGATGGCCAATGCAATTTGGTGCTAGGCCTTTCCCCTTTAGGTTTTACCCCAACAATGTTTTCATTAGTTTCGATCACTCTCGAAATCAAGCATTTTACAGCAGCTTGGAGCAGCCTGTATCTCAGCACAGGAATAAGGTAGGGAAGAATTCTAAGGATCATTTTGACTGCCTCCAGAAGTTAGATCAGATGGCCAATGCAATTTGGTGCTAGGCCTTTCCCTTTAGGTTTTACCCCAACAATGTTTTCATTAGTTTCGCTCACTCTCGAAATCAAGCATTTTACAGCAGGTTGCTGCAGAATGTATCTCAGCAGAGGAATAAGGTAGGGAAGAATTCAAATACTCATTTTGACTGCCTCCAAAAGTTAGATCAGATGGCCAATGCAATTTGGTGCTAGGCCTTTCCCTTTAGGTTTTACCCCAACAATGTTTTCATTAGTTTCGCTCACTCTCGAAATCAAGCATTTTACAGCAGGTTGGAGCACCCTGTATCTCAGCACAGGAATAAGGTAGGGAAGAATTCTAAGGATCATTTTGACTGCCTCCAGAAGTTAGATCAGATGGCAAATGGTATTTGGTGCTAGGCCTTTCCCTTTAGGTTTTACCCCAACAATGTTTTCATTAGTTTCGATCACTCTCGAAATCAAGCTTTTTACAGCAGCTTGGAGCACCCTGTATCTCAGCAGAGGAATAAGGTAGGGAAGAATTCAAATACTCATTTTGACTGCCTCCAGAAGTTAGATCAGGTGGCCAATGCAATTTGGTGCTAGGCCTTTCCCTTTAGGTTTTACCCCAACAATGTTTTCATTAGTTTCGCTCACTCTCGAAATCAAGCATTTTACAGCAGGTTGGAGCAGCCTGTATCTCAGCACAGGAATAAGGTAGGGATAATTCTAAGGATCATTTTGACTGCCTCCAGAAGTTACATCAGATGGCCAATGCAATTTGGTGCTAGGCCTTTCCCTTTAGGTTTTACCCCAACAATGTTTTCATTAGTTTCAATCACTCTCGAAATCAAGCATTTTACAGCAGCTTGGAGCACCCTGTATCTCAGCAAAGTAATAAGATAGGGAAGAATTCAAATACTCATTTTGACTGCCTCCAGAAGTTAGATCAGGTGGCCAATGCAATTTGGTGCTAGGCCTTTCCCTTTAGGTTTTACCCCAACAATATTTTCATTAGTTTCGATCACTCTCGAAATCAAGCATTTTACAGCAGCTTGGAGCACCCTGTATCTCAGCACAGGAATAAGGTAGGGAAGAATTCTAAGGATCATTTTGACTGCCTCCCGAAGTTAGATCAGATGGCCAATGCAATTTGGTGCTAGGCCTTTCCCTTTAGGTTTTACCCCAACAATATTTTCATTAGTTTCGATCACTCTCCAAATCAAGCATTTTAGAGCAGCTTGGAGCCGCCTGTATCTCAGCACAGGAATAAGGTAGGGAAGAATTCAAATACGCATTTTGACTGCCTCCAGAAGTTAGATCAGATGGCCAATGCAATTTGGTGCTAGGTCTTTCCCTTTAGGTTTTACCCCAACAATGTTTTCATTAGTTTCGCTCACTCTCGAAATCAAGCATTTTACAGCAGCTTGGAGCAGCCTGTATCTCAGCACAGGAATAAGGTAGGGAAGAATTCTAAGGATCATTTTGACTGCCTCCAGAAGTTAGATCAGATGGCAAATGGTATTTGGTGCTAGGCCTTTCCCTTTAGGTTTTACCCCAACAATGTTTTCATTAGTTTCGCTCACTCTCGAAATCAAGCATTTTACAGCAGGTTTGAGCAGCCTGTATCTCAGCACAGGAATACGGTAAGGAAGAATTCTAATACTCATTTTGACTGCCTCCAGAAGATAGATCAGATGGCCAATGCAATTTGGTGCTAGGTCTTTCCCTTTAGGTTTCACCCCAACAATGTTTTCATTAGTTTCGATCACTCTCGAAATCAAGCATTTTACAGCAGGTTGCTGCAGAATGTATCTCAGCAGAGGAATAAGGTAGGGAAGATTTCAAATACTCATTTTGACTGCCTCCAGAAGTTAGATCAGATGGCCAATGCAATTTGGTGCTAGGCCTTTCCCTTTAGGTTTTACCCCAACAATGTTTTCATTAGTTTCGATCACTCTCGAAATCAAGCATTTTGCAGCAGCTTGGAGCAGCCTGTATCTCAGCACAGGAATAAGGTAGGGAAGAATTCTAAGGATCATTTTGACTGCCTCCAGAAGTTAGATCAGATGGCAAATTGGATTTGGTGCTAGGCCTTTCGCTTTAGGTTTTACCCCAACAATGTTTTCATTAGTTTCGATCACTCTCGAAATCAAGCATTTTACAGCAGGTTGCTGCAGAATGTATCTCAGCAGAGGAATAAGGTATGGAAGATTTGAAATACTCATTTTGACTGCCTCCAGAAGTTAGATCAGATGGCCAATGCAATTTGGTGCTAGGCCTTTCACTTTAGGTTTTATCCCAACAATGTTTTCATTAGTTTCGCTCACTCTCGAAATCAAGCATTTTACAGCAGGTTGGAGCAGCCTGTATCTCAGCACAGGAATAAGGTAGGGAAGAATTCTAAGGATCATTTTGACTGCCTCCAGAAGTTAGATCAGATGGCCAATGCAATTTGGTGCTAGGCCTTTCCCTTTAGGTTTTACCCCAACAATGTTTTCATTAGTTTCGCTCACTCTCGAAATCAAGCATTTTACAGCAGCTTGGAGCAGCCTGTATCTCAGCACAGGAATAAGGTAGGGAAGAATTCTAAGGATCATTTTGACTGCCTCCAGAAGTTAGATCAGATGGCAAACGGTATTTGGGGCTAGGCCTTTCCCTTTAGGTTTTACCCCAACAATGTTTTCATTAGTTTCGATCACTCTCGAAATCAAGCATTTTACAGCAGCTTGGAGCAGCCTGTATCTCAGCACAGGAATAAGGTAGGGAAGAATTCTAAGGATCATTTTGACTGCCTCCAGAAGTTAGATGAGATGGCCAATGCAATTTGGTGCTAGGTCTTTCCCTTTAGGTTTCACCCCAACAATGTTTTCATTAGTTTCGATCACTCTCGAAATCAAGCATTTTACAGCAGCTTGGAGCACCCTGTATCTCAGCAAAGGAATAAGATAGGGAAGAATTCAAATACTCATTTTGACTGCCTCCAGAAGTTAGATCAGATGGCCAATGCAATTTGGTGCTAGGCCTTTCCCTTTAGGTTTTACCCCAACAATGTTTTCATTAGTTTCGCTCACTCTCGAAATCAAGCATTTTACAGCAGGTTGGAGCAGCCTGTATCTCAGCACAGGAATAAGGTAGGGAAGAATTCTAAGGCTCATTTTGACTGCCTCCAGAAGTTAGATCAGATGGCAAATTGGATTTGGTGCTAGGTCTTTCCCTTTAGGTTTTACCCCAACAATGTTTTCATTAGTTTCGCTCACTCTCGAAATCAAGCATTTTACAGCAGGTTGGAGCAGCCTGTATCTCAGCACAGGAATAAGGTAGGGAAGAATTCTAAGGATCATTTTGACTGCCTCCAGAAGTTAGATCAGATGGCAAATTGGATTTGGTGCTAGGTCTTTCCCTTTAGGTTTTACCCCAACAATGTTTTCATTAGTTTCGCTCACTCTCGAAATCAAGCATTTTACAGCAGGTTGGAGCAGCCTGTATCTCAGCACAGGAATAAGGTGGGGAAGAATTCTAAGGATCATTTTGACTGCCTCCAGAAGTTAGATCAGATGGCAAATTGGATTTGGTGCTAGGTCTTTCCCTTTAGGTTTTACCCCAACAATGTTTTCATTAGTTTCGCTCGCTCTCGAAATCAAGCATTTTACAGCAGGTTGGAGCAGCCTGTATCTCAGCACAGGAATAAGGTAGGGAAGAATTCTAAGGCTCATTTTGACTGCCTCCAGAAGTTAGATCAGATGGCAAATTGGATTTGGTGCTAGGTCTTTCCCTTTCGGTTTTACCCCAACAATGTTTTCATTAGTTTCGCTCACTCTCGAAATCAAGCATTTTACAGCAGGTTGGAGCAGCCTGTATCTCAGCACAGGAATAAGGTAGGGAAGAATTCTAAGGCTCATTTTGACTGCCTCCAGAAGTTAGATCAGATGGCAAATTGGATTTGGTGCTAGGTCTTTCCCTTTAGGTTTTACCCCAACAATGTTTTCATTAGTTTCGCTCACTCTCGAAATCAAGCATTTTACAGGAGGTTGGAGCAGCCTGTATCTCAGCACAGGAATAAGGTAGGGAAGAATTCTAAGGCTCATTTTGACTGCCTCCAGAAGTTAGATCAGATGGCAAATTGGATTTGGTGCTAGGTCTTTCCCTTTAGGTTTTACCCCAACAATGTTTTCATTAGTTTCGATCACTCTCGAAATCAAGCATTTTACAGCAGGTTGGAGCAGCCTGTATCTCAGCACAGGAATAAGGTAGGGAAGAATTCTAAGGATCATTTTGACTGCCTCCAGAAGTTAGATCAGATGGCAAATTGGATTTGGTGCTAGGTCTTTCCCTTTAGGTTTTACCCCAACAATGTTTTCATTAGTTTCGCTCACTCTCGAAATCAAGCATTTTACAGCAGGTTGGAGCAGCCTGTATCTCAGCACAGGAATAAGGTAGGGAAGAATTCTAAGGCTCATTTTGACTGCCTCCAGAAGTTAGATCAGATGGCAAATTGGATTTGGTGCTAGGTCTTTCCCTTTAGGTTTTACCCCAACAATGTTTTCATTAGTTTCGCTCACTCTCGAAATCAAGCATTTTACAGCAGGTTGGAGCAGCCTGTATCTCAGCACAGGAATAAGGTAGGGAAGAATTCTAAGGATCATTTTGACTGCCTCCAGAAGTTAGATCAGATGGCAAATTGGATTTGGTGCTAGGTCTTTCCCTTTAGGTTTTACCCCAACAATGTTTTCATTAGTTTCGCTCACTCTCGAAATCAAGCATTTTACAGCAGGTTGGAGCGGCCTGTATCTCAGCACAGGAATAAGGTAGGGAAGAATTCTAAGGCTCATTTTGACTGCCTCCAGAAGTTAGATCAGATGGCAAATTGGATTTGGTGCTAGGTCTTTCCCTTTAGGTTTTACCCCAACAATGTTTTCATTAGTTTCGCTCACTCTCGAAATCAAGCATTTTACAGCAGGTTGGAGCAGCCTGTATCTCAGCACAGGAATAAGGTAGGGAAGAATTCTAAGGCTCATTTTGACTGCCTCCAGAAGTTAGATCAGATGGCAAATTGGATTTGGTGCTAGGTCTTTCCCTTTAGGTTTTACCCCAACAATGTTTTCATTAGTTTCGCTCACTCTCGAAATCAAGCATTTTACAGCAGCTTGGAGCAGCCTGTATCTCAGCACAGGAATAAGGTAGGGAAGAATTCTAAGGCTCATTTTGACTGCCTCCAGAAGTTAGATCAGATGGCAAATTGGATTTGGTGCTAGGTCTTTCCCTTTAGGTTTTACCCCAACAATGTTTTCATTAGTTTCGCTCACTCTCGAAATCAAGCATTTTACAGCAGGTTGGAGCAGCCTGTATCTCAGCACAGGAATAAGGTAGGGAAGAATTCTAAGGCTCATTTTGACTGCCTCCAGAAGTTAGATCAGATGGCAAATTGGATTTGGTGCTAGGTCTTTCCCTTTAGGTTTTACCCCAACAATGTTTTCATTAGTTTCGCTCACTCTCGAAATCAAGCATTTTACAGCAGGTTGGAGCAGCCTGTATCTCAGCACAGGAATAAGGTAGGGAAGAATTCTAAGGATCATTTTGACTGCCTCCAGAAGTTAGATCAGATGGCAAATTGGATTTGGTGCTAGGTCTTTCCCTTTAGGTTTTACCCCAACAATGTTTTCATTAGTTTCGCTCACTCTCGAAATCAAGCATTTTACAGCAGGTTGGAGCAGCCTGTATCTCAGCACAGGAATAAGGTAGGGAAGAATTCTAAGGCTCATTTTGACTGCCTCCAGAAGTTAGATCAGATGGCAAATTGGATTTGGTGCTAGGTCTTTCCCTTTAGGTTTTACCCCAACAATGTTTTCATTAGTTTCGCTCACTCTCGAAATCAAGCATTTTACAGCAGGTTGGAGCAGCCTGTATCTCAGCACAGGAATAAGGTAGGGAAGAATTCTAAGGATCATTTTGACTGCCTCCAGAAGTTAGATCAGATGGCAAATTGGATTTGGTGCTAGGTCTTTCCCTTTAGGTTTTACCCCAACAATGTTTTCATTAGTTTCGCTCACTCTCGAAATCAAGCATTTTACAGCAGGTTGGAGCAGCCTGTATCTCAGCACAGGAATAAGGTAGGGAAGAATTCTAAGGATCATTTTGACTGCCTCCAGAAGTTAGATCAGATGGCAAATTGGATTTGGTGCTAGGTCTTTCCCTTTAGGTTTTACCCCAACAATGTTTTCATTAGTTTCGCTCACTCTCGAAATCAAGCATTTTACAGCAGGTTGGAGCGGCCTGTATCTCAGCACAGGAATAAGGTAGGGAAGAATTCTAAGGATCATTTTGACTGCCTCCAGAAGTTAGATCAGATGGCAAATTGGATTTGGTGCTAGGTCTTTCCCTTTAGGTTTTACCCCAACAATGTTTTCATTAGTTTCGCTCACTCTCGAAATCAAGCATTTTACAGCAGGTTGGAGCAGCCTGTATCTCAGCACAGGAATAAGGTAGGGAAGAATTCTAAGGCTCATTTTGACTGCCTCCAGAAGTTAGATCAGATGGCAAATTGGATTTGGTGCTAGGTCTTTCCCTTTAGGTTTTACCCCAACAATGTTTTCATTAGTTTCGCTCACTCTCGAAATCAAGCATTTTACAGCAGGTTGGAGCAGCCTGTATCTCAGCACAGGAATAAGGTAGGGAAGAATTCTAAGGCTCATTTTGACTGCCTCCAGAAGTTAGATCAGATGGCAAATTGGATTTGGTGCTAGGTCTTTCCCTTTAGGTTTTACCCCAACAATGTTTTCATTAGTTTCGCTCACTCTCGAAATCAAGCATTTTACAGCAGCTTGGAGCAGCCTGTATCTCAGCACAGGAATAAGGTAGGGAAGAATTCTAAGGCTCATTTTGACTGCCTCCAGAAGTTAGATCAGATGGCAAATTGGATTTGGTGCTAGGTCTTTCCCTTTAGGTTTTACCCCAACAATGTTTTCATTAGTTTCGCTCACTCTCGAAATCAAGCATTTTACAGCAGGTTGGAGCAGCCTGTATCTCAGCACAGGAATAAGGTAGGGAAGAATTCTAAGGCTCATTTTGACTGCCTCCAGAAGTTAGATCAGATGGCAAATGGTATTTGGTGCTAGGTCTTTCCCTTTAGGTTTTACCCCAACAATGTTTTCATTAGTTTCGCTCACTCTCGAAATCAAGCATTTTACAGCAGGTTGGAGCAGCCTGTATCTCAGCACAGGAATAAGGTAGGGAAGAATTCTAAGGCTCATTTTGACTGCCTCCAGAAGTTAGATCAGATGGCAAATTGGATTTGGTGCTAGGTCTTTCCCTTTAGGTTTTACCCCAACAATGTTTTCATTAGTTTCGCTCACTCTCGAAATCAAGCATTTTACAGCAGGTTGGAGCAGCCTGTATCTCAGCACAGGAATAAGGTAGGGAAGAATTCTAAGGATCATTTTGACTGCCTCCAGAAGTTAGATCAGATGGCAAATTGGATTTGGTGCTAGGTCTTTCCCTTTAGGTTTTACCCCAACAATGTTTTCATTAGTTTCGCTCACTCTCGAAATCAAGCATTTTACAGCAGGTTGGAGCAGCCTGTATCTCAGCACAGGAATAAGGTAGGGAAGAATTCTAAGGATCATTTTGACTGCCTCCAGAAGTTAGATCAGATGGCAAATTGGATTTGGTGCTAGGTCTTTCCCTTTAGGTTTTACCCCAACAATGTTTTCATTAGTTTCGCTCACTCTCGAAATCAAGCATTTTACAGCAGGTTGGAGCAGCCTGTATCTCAGCACAGGAATAAGGTAGGGAAGAATTCTAAGGCTCATTTTGACTGCCTCCAGAAGTTAGATCAGATGGCAAATTGGATTTGGTGCTAGGTCTTTCCCTTTAGGTTTTACCCCAACAATGTTTTCATTAGTTTCGCTCACTCTCGAAATCAAGCATTTTACAGCAGGTTGGAGCAGCCTGTATCTCAGCACAGGAATAAGGTAGGGAAGAATTCTAAGGCTCATTTTGACTGCCTCCAGAAGTTAGATCAGATGGCAAATTGGATTTGGTGCTAGGTCTTTCCCTTTAGGTTTTACCCCAACAATGTTTTCATTAGTTTCGCTCACTCTCGAAATCAAGCATTTTACAGCAGGTTGGAGCAGCCTGTATCTCAGCACAGGAATAAGGTAGGGAAGAATTCAAATGCTCATTTTGACTGCCTCCAGAAGTTAGATCAGATGGCAAATTGGATTTGGTGCTAGGTCTTTCCCTTTAGGTTTTACCCCAACAATGTTTTCATTAGTTTCGCTCACTCTCGAAATCAAGCATTTTACAGCAGGTTGGAGCAGCCTGTATCTCAGCACAGGAATAAGGTAGGGAAGAATTCTAAGGCTCATTTTGACTGCCTCCAGAAGTTAGATCAGATGGCAAATTGGATTTGGTGCTAGGTCTTTCCCTTTAGGTTTTACCCCAACAATGTTTTCATTAGTTTTGCTCACTCTCGAAATCAAGCATTTTACAGCAGGTTGGAGCAGCCTGTATCTCAGCACAGGAATAAGGTAGGGAAGAATTCTAAGGATCATTTTGACTGCCTCCAGAAGTTAGATCAGATGGCAAATTGGATTTGGTGCTAGGTCTTTCCCTTTAGGTTTTACCCCAACAATGTTTTCATTAGTTTCGCTCACTCTCGAAATCAAGCATTTTACAGCAGGTTGGAGCAGCCTGTATCTCAGCACAGGAATAAGGTAGGGAAGAATTCTAAGGCTCATTTTGACTGCCTCCAGAAGTTAGATCAGATGGCAAATTGGATTTGGTGCTAGGTCTTTCCCTTTAGGTTTTACCCCAACAATGTTTTCATTAGTTTCGATCACTCTCGAAATCAAGCATTTTACAGCAGGTTGGAGCAGCCTGTATCTCAGCACAGGAATAAGGTAGGGAAGAATTCTAAGGATCATTTTGACTGCCTCCAGAAGTTAGATCAGATGGTAAATTGGATTTGGTGCTAGGTCTTTCCCTTTAGGTTTTACCCCAACAATGTTTTCATTAGTTTCGCTCACTCTCGAAATCAAGCATTTTACAGCAGGTTGGAGCAGCCTGTATCTCAGCACAGGAATAAGGTAGGGAAGAATTCTAAGGCTCATTTTGACTGCCTCCAGAAGTTAGATCAGATGGCAAATGGTATTTGGTGCTAGGTCTTTCCCTTTAGGTTTTACCCCAACAATGTTTTCATTAGTTTCGCTCACTCTCGAAATCAAGCATTTTACAGCAGGTTGGAGCAGCCTGTATCTCAGCACAGGAATAAGGTAGGGAAGAATTCTAAGGATCATTTTGACTGCCTCCAGAAGTTAGATCAGATGGCAAATTGGATTTGGTGCTAGGTCTTTCCCTTTAGGTTTTACCCCAACAATGTTTTCATTAGTTTCGCTCACTCTCGAAATCAAGCATTTTACAGCAGGTTGGAGCAGCCTGTATCTCAGCACAGGAATAAGGTAGGGAAGAATTCTAAGGCTCATTTTGACTGCCTCCAGAAGTTAGATCAGATGGCAAATTGGATTTGGTGCTAGGTCTTTCCCTTTAGGTTTTACCCCAACAATGTTTTCATTAGTTTCGCTCACTCTCGAAATCAAGCATTTTACAGCAGGTTGGAGCAGCCTGTATCTCAGCACAGGAATAAGGTATGGAAGAATTCTAAGGATCATTTTGACTGCCTCCAGAAGATAGATCAGATGGCAAATTGGATTTGGTGCTAGGTCTTTCCCTTTAGGTTTTACCCCAACAATGTTTTCATTAGTTTCGCTCACTCTCGAAATCAAGCATTTTACAGCAGGTTGGAGCAGCCTGTATCTCAGCACAGGAATAAGGTAGGGAAGAATTCTAAGGCTCATTTTGACTGCCTCCAGAAGTTAGATCAGATGGCAAATTGGATTTGGTGCTAGGTCTTTCCCTTTAGGTTTTACCCCAACAATATTTTCATTAGTTTCGCTCACTCTCGAAATCAAGCATTTTACAGCAGGTTGGAGCAGCCTGTATCTCAGCACAGGAATAAGGTAGGGAAGAATTCTAAGGCTCATTTTGACTGCCTCCAGAAGTTAGATCAGATGGCAAATTGGATTTGGTGCTAGGTCTTTCCCTTTAGGTTTTACCCCAACAATGTTTTCATTAGTTTCGCTCACTCTCGAAATCAAGCATTTTACAGCAGGTTGGAGCAGCCTGTATCTCAGCACAGGAATAAGGTAGGGAAGAATTCTAAGGCTCATTTTGACTGCCTCCAGAAGTTAGATCAGATGGCAAATGGTATTTGGTGCTAGGTCTTTCCCTTTAGGTTTTACCCCAACAATGTTTTCATTAGTTTCGCTCACTCTCGAAATCAAGCATTTTACAGCAGGTTGGAGCAGCCTGTATCTCAGCACAGGAATAAGGTAGGGAAGAATTCTAAGGCTCATTTTGACTGCCTCCAGAAGTTAGATCAGATGGCAAATTGGATTTGGTGCTAGGTCTTTCCCTTTAGGTTTTACCCCAACAATGTTTTCATTAGTTTCGCTCACTCTCGAAATCAAGCATTTTACAGCAGGTTGGAGCAGCCTGTATCTCAGCACAGGAATAAGGTAGGGAAGAATTCTAAGGCTCATTTTGACTGCCTCCAGAAGTTAGATCAGACGGCAAATTGGATTTGGTGCTAGGTCTTTCCCTTTAGGTTTTACCCCAACAATGTTTTCATTAGTTTCGCTCACTCTCGAAATCAAGCATTTTACAGCAGGTTGGAGCAGCCTGTATCTCAGCACAGGAATAAGGTAGGGAAGAATTCTAAGGCTCATTTTGACTGCCTCCAGAAGTTAGATCAGATGGCAAATTGGATTTGGTGCTAGGTCTTTCCCTTTAGGTTTTACCCCAACAATGTTTTCACTAGTTTCGCTCACTCTCGAAATCAAGCATTTTACAGCAGGTTGGAGCAGCCTGTATCTCAGCACAGGAATAAGGTAGGGAAGAATTCTAAGGCTCATTTTGACTGCCTCCAGAAGTTAGATCAGATGGCAAATTGGATTTGGTGCTAGGTCTTTCCCTTTAGGTTTTACCCCAACAATGTTTTCATTAGTTTCGCTCACTCTCGAAATCCAGCATTTTACAGCAGGTTGGAGCAGCCTGTATCTCAGCACAGGAATAAGGTAGGGAAGAATTCTAAGGCTCATTTTGACTGCCTCCAGAAGTTAGATCAGATGGCAAATTGGATTTGGTGCTAGGTCTTTCCCTTTAGGTTTTACCCCAACAATGTTTTCATTAGTTTCGCTCACTCTCGAAATCAAGCATTTTACAGCAGGTTGGAGCAGCCTGTATCTCAGCACAGGAATAAGGTAGGGAAGAATTCTAAGGCTCATTTTGACTGCCTCCAGAAGTTAGATCAGATGGCAAATTGGATTTGGTGCTAGGTCTTTCCCTTTAGGTTTTACCCCAACAATGTTTTCATTAGTTTCGCTCGCTCTCGAAATCAAGCATTTTACAGCAGGTTGGAGCAGCCTGTATCTCAGCACAGGAATAAGGTAGGGAAGAATTCTAAGGCTCATTTTGACTGCCTCCAGAAGTTAGATCAGATGGCAAATTGGATTTGGTGCTAGGTCTTTCCCTTTAGGTTTTACCCCAACAATGTTTTCATTAGTTTCGCTCGCTCTCGAAATCAAGCATTTTACAGCAGGTTGGAGCAGCCTGTATCTCAGCACAGGAATAAGGTAGGGAAGAATTCTAAGGATCATTTTGACTGCCTCCAGAAGTTAGATCAGATGGCAAATTGGATTTGGTGCTAGGTCTTTCCCTTTAGGTTTTACCCCAACAATGTTTTCATTAGTTTCGCTCACTCTCGAAATCAAGCATTTTACAGCAGGTTGGAGCAGCCTGTATCTCAGCACAGGAATAAGGTAGGGAAGAATTCTAAGGCTCATTTTGACTGCCTCCAGAAGTTAGATCAGATGGCAAATTGGATTTGGTGCTAGGTCTTTCCCTTTAGGTTTTACCCCAACAATGTTTTCATTAGTTTCGCTCACTCTCGAAATCAAGCATTTTACAGCAGGTTGGAGCAGCCTGTATCTCAGCACAGGAATAAGGTAGGGAAGAATTCTAAGGCTCATTTTGACTGCCTCCAGAAGTTAGATCAGATGGCAAATTGGATTTGGTGCTAGGTCTTTCCCTTTAGGTTTTACCCCAACAATGTTTTCATTAGTTTCGCTCACTCTCGAAATCAAGCATTTTACAGCAGGTTGGAGCAGCCTGTATCTCAGCACAGGAATAAGGTAGGGAAGAATTCTAAGGCTCATTTTGACTGCCTCCAGAAGTTAGATCAGATGGCAAATTGGATTTGGTGCTAGGTCTTTCCCTTTAGGTTTTACCCCAACAATGTTTTCATTAGTTTCGCTCACTCTCGAAATCAAGCATTTTACAGCAGGTTGGAGCAGCCTGTATCTCAGCACAGGAATAAGGTAGGGAAGAATTCAAATGCTCATTTTGACTGCCTCCAGAAGTTAGATCAGATGGCAAATTGGATTTGGTGCTAGGTCTTTCCCTTTAGGTTTTACCCCAACAATGTTTTCATTAGTTTCGCTCACTCTCGAAATCAAGCATTTTACAGCAGGTTGGAGCAGCCTGTATCTCAGCACAGGAATAAGGTAGGGAAGAATTCTAAGGCTCATTTTGACTGCCTCCAGAAGTTAGATCAGATGGCAAATTGGATTTGGTGCTAGGTCTTTCCCTTTAGGTTTTACCCCAACAATGTTTTCATTAGTTTCGCTCACTCTCGAAATCAAGCATTTTACAGCAGGTTGGAGCAGCCTGTATCTCAGCACAGGAATAAGGTAGGGAAGAATTCAAATGCTCATTTTGACTGCCTCCAGAAGTTAGATCAGATGGCAAATTGGATTTGGTGCTAGGTCTTTCCCTTTAGGTTTTACCCCAACAATGTTTTCATTAGTTTCGCTCACTCTCGAAATCAAGCATTTTACAGCAGGTTGGAGCAGCCTGTATCTCAGCACAGGAATAAGGTAGGGAAGAATTCTAAGGATCATTTTGACTGCCTCCAGAAGTTAGATCAGATGGCAAATTGGATTTGGTGCTAGGTCTTTCCCTTTAGGTTTTACCCCAACAATGTTTTCATTAGTTTCGCTCACTCTCGAAATCAAGCATTTTACAGCAGGTTGGAGCAGCCTGTATCTCAGCACAGGAATAAGGTAGGGAAGAATTCTAAGGATCATTTTGACTGCCTCCAGAAGTTAGATCAGATGGCAAATTGGATTTGGTGCTAGGTCTTTCCCTTTAGGTTTTACCCCAACAATGTTTTCATTAGTTTCGCTCACTCTCGAAATCAAGCATTTTACAGCAGGTTGGAGCAGCCTGTATCTCAGCACAGGAATAAGGTAGGGAAGAATTCTAAGGATCATTTTGACTGCCTCCAGAAGTTAGATCAGATGGCAAATTGGATTTGGTGCTAGGTCTTTCCCTTTAGGTTTTACCCCAACAATGTTTTCATTAGTTTCGCTCACTCTCGAAATCAAGCATTTTACAGCAGGTTGGAGCAGCCTGTATCTCAGCACAGGAATAAGGTAGGGAAGAATTCTAAGGCTCATTTTGACTGCCTCCAGAAGTTAGATCAGATGGCAAATTGGATTTGGTGCTAGGTCTTTCCCTTTAGGTTTTACCCCAACAATGTTTTCATTAGTTTCGCTCACTCTCGAAATCAAGCATTTTACAGCAGGTTGGAGCAGCCTGTATCTCAGCACAGGAATAAGGTAGGGAAGAATTCTAAGGCTCATTTTGACTGCCTCCAGAAGTTAGATCAGATGGCAAATTGGATTTGGTGCTAGGTCTTTCCCTTTAGGTTTTACCCCAACAATGTTTTCATTAGTTTTGCTCACTCTCGAAATCAAGCATTTTACAGCAGGTTGGAGCAGCCTGTATCTCAGCACAGGAATAAGGTAGGGAAGAATTCAAATGCTCATTTTGACTGCCTCCAGAAGTTAGATCAGATGGCAAATTGGATTTGGTGCTAGGTCTTTCCCTTTAAGTTTTACCCCAACAATGTTTTCATTAGTTTCGCTCACTCTCGAAATCAAGCATTTTACAGCAGGTTGGAGCAGCCTGTATCTCAGCACAGGAATAAGGTAGGGAAGAATTCTAAGGCTCATTTTGACTGCCTCCAGAAGTTAGATCAGTCGGCAAATTGGATTTGGTGCTAGGTCTTTCCCTTTAGGTTTTACCCCAACAATGTTTTCATTAGTTTCGCTCACTCTCGAAATCAAGCATTTTACAGCAGGTTGGAGCAGCCTGTATCTCAGCACAGGAATAAGGTAGGGAAGAATTCTAAGGCTCATTTTGACTGCCTCCAGAAGTTAGATCAGATGGCAAATTGGATTTGGTGCTAGGTCTTTCCCTTTAGGTTTTACCCCAACAATGTTTTCATTAGTTTCGCTCACTCTCGAAATCAAGCATTTTACAGCAGGTTGGAGCAGCCTGTATCTCAGCACAGGAATAAGGTAGGGAAGAATTCAAATGCTCATTTTGACTGCCTCCAGAAGTTAGATCAGATGGCAAATTGGATTTGGTGCTAGGTCTTTCCCTTTAAGTTTTACCCCAACAATGTTTTCATTAGTTTCGCTCACTCTCGAAATCAAGCATTTTACAGCAGGTTGGAGCAGCCTGTATCTCAGCACAGGAATAAGGTAGGGAAGAATTCTAAGGCTCATTTTGACTGCCTCCAGAAGTTAGATCAGATGGCAAATTGGATTTGGTGCTAGGTCTTTCCCTTTAGGTTTTACCCCAACAATGTTTTCATTAGTTTCGCTCACTCTCGAAATCAAGCATTTTACAGCAGGTTGGAGCAGCCTGTATCTCAGCACAGGAATAAGGTAGGGAAGAATTCAAATGCTCATTTTGACTGCCTCCAGAAGTTAGATCAGATGGCAAATTGGATTTGGTGCTAGGTCTTTCCCTTTAAGTTTTACCCCAACAATGTTTTCATTAGTTTCGCTCACTCTCGAAATCAAGCATTTTACAGCAGGTTGGAGCAGCCTGTATCTCAGCACAGGAATAAGGTAGGGAAGAATTCTAAGGCTCATTTTGACTGCCTCCAGAAGTTAGATCAGTCGGCAAATTGGATTTGGTGCTAGGTCTTTCCCTTTAGGTTTTACCCCAACAATGTTTTCATTAGTTTCGCTCACTCTCGAAATCAAGCATTTTACAGCAGGTTGGAGCAGCCTGTATCTCAGCACAGGAATAAGGTAGGGAAGAATTCTAAGGCTCATTTTGACTGCCTCCAGAAGTTAGATCAGATGGCAAATTGGATTTGGTGCTAGGTCTTTCCCTTTAGGTTTTACCCCAACAATGTTTTCATTAGTTTCGCTCACTCTCGAAATCAAGCATTTTACAGCAGGTTGGAGCAGCCTGTATCTCAGCACAGGAATAAGGTAGGGAAGAATTCAAATGCTCATTTTGACTGCCTCCAGAAGTTAGATCAGATGGCAAATTGGATTTGGTGCTAGGTCTTTCCCTTTAAGTTTTACCCCAACAATGTTTTCATTAGTTTCGCTCACTCTCGAAATCAAGCATTTTACAGCAGGTTGGAGCAGCCTGTATCTCAGCACAGGAATAAGGTAGGGAAGAATTCTAAGGCTCATTTTGACTGCCTCCAGAAGTTAGATCAGATGGCAAATTGGATTTGGTGCTAGGTCTTTCCCTTTAGGTTTTACCCCAACAATGTTTTCATTAGTTTCGCTCACTCTCGAAATCAAGCATTTTACAGCAGGTTGGAGCAGCCTGTATCTCAGCACAGGAATAAGGTAGGGAAGAATTCTAAGGCTCATTTTGACTGCCTCCAGAAGTTAGATCAGATGGCAAATTGGATTTGGTGCTAGGTCTTTCCCTTTAGGTTTTACCCCAACAATGTTTTCATTAGTTTCGCTCACTCTCGAAATCAAGCAATTTACAGCAGGTTGGAGCAGCCTGTATCTCAGCACAGGAATAAGGTAGGGAAGAATTCTAAGGATCATTTTGACTGCCTCCAGAAGTTAGATCAGATGGCAAATTGGATTTGGTGCTAGGTCTTTCCCTTTAGGTTTTACCCCAACAATGTTTTCATTAGTTTCGCTCACTCTCGAAATCAAGCATTTTACAGCAGGTTGGAGCAGCCTGTATCTCAGCACAGGAATAAGGTAGGGAAGAATTCTAAGGCTCATTTTGACTGCCTCCAGAAGTTAGATCAGATGGCAAATGGGATTTGGTGCTAGGTCTTTCCCTTTAGGTTTTACCCCAACAATGTTTTCATTAGTTTCGCTCACTCTCGAAATCAAGCATTTTACAGCAGGTTGGAGCAGCCTGTATCTCAGCACAGGAATAAGGTAGGGAAGAATTCTAAGGCTCATTTTGACTGCCTCCAGAAGTTAGATCAGATGGCAAATTGGATTTGGTGCTAGGTCTTTCCCTTTAGGTTTTACCCCAACAATGTTTTCATTAGTTTCGCTCACTCTCGAAATCAAGCATTTTACAGCAGGTTGGAGCAGCCTGTATCTCAGCACAGGAATAAGGTAGGGAAGAATTCTAAGGCTCATTTTGACTGCCTCCAGAAGTTAGATCAGATGGCAAATTGGATTTGGTGCTAGGTCTTTCCCTTTAGGTTTTACCCCAACAATGTTTTCATTAGTTTCGCTCACTCTCGAAATCAAGCATTTTACAGCAGGTTGGAGCAGCCTGTATCTCAGCACAGGAATAAGGTAGGGAAGAATTCTAAGGCTCATTTTGACTGCCTCCAGAAGTTAGATCAGATGGCAAATTGGATTTGGTGCTAGGTCTTTCCCTTTAGGTTTTACCCCAACAATGTTTTCACTAGTTTCGCTCACTCTCGAAATCAAGCATTTTACAGCAGGTTGGAGCAGCCTGTATCTCAGCACAGGAATAAGGTAGGGAAGAATTCTAAGGCTCATTTTGACTGCCTCCAGAAGTTAGATCAGATGGCAAATTGGATTTGGTGCTAGGTCTTTCCCTTTAGGTTTTACCCCAACAATGTTTTCATTAGTTTCGCTCACTCTCGAAATCAAGCATTTTACAGCAGGTTGGAGCAGCCTGTATCTCAGCACAGGAATAAGGTAGGGAAGAATTCTAAGGATCATTTTGACTGCCTCCAGAAGTTAGATCAGATGGCAAATTGGATTTGGTGCTAGGTCTTTCCCTTTAGGTTTTACCCCAACAATGTTTTCATTAGTTTCGCTCACTCTCGAAATCAAGCATTTTACAGCAGGTTGGAGCAGCCTGTATCTCAGCACAGGAATAAGGTAGGGAAGAATTCTAAGGCTCATTTTTACTGCCTCCAGAAGTTAGATCAGATGGCAAATTGGATTTGGTGCTAGGTCTTTCCCTTTAGGTTTTACCCCAACAATGTTTTCATTAGTTTCGCTCGCTCTCGAAATCAAGCATTTTACAGCAGGTTGGAGCAGCCTGTATCTCAGCACAGGAATAAGGTAGGGAAGAATTCCAAGGATCATTTTGACTGCCTCCAGAAGTTAGATCAGATGGCAAATTGGATTTGGTGCTAGGTCTTTCCCTTTAGGTTTTACCCCAACAATGTTTTCATTAGTTTCGCTCACTCTCGAAATCAAGCATTTTACAGCAGGTTGGAGCAGCCTGTATCTCAGCACAGGAATAAGGTAGGGAAGAATTCTAAGGCTCATTTTGACTGCCTCCAGAAGTTAGATCAGATGGCAAATTGGATTTGGTGCTAGGTCTTTCCCTTTAGGTTTTACCCCAACAATGTTTTCACTAGTTTCGCTCACTCTCGAAATCAAGCATTTTACAGCAGGTTGGAGCAGCCTGTATCTCAGCACAGGAATAAGGTAGGGAAGAATTCTAAGGCTCATTTTGACTGCCTCCAGAAGTTAGATCAGATGGCAAATTGGATTTGGTGCTAGGTCTTTCCCTTTAGGTTTTACCCCAACAATGTTTTCATTAGTTTCGCTCACTCTCGAAATCAAGCATTTTACAGCAGGTTGGAGCAGCCTGTATCTCAGCACAGGAATAAGGTAGGGAAGAATTCTAAGGCTCATTTTGACTGCCTCCAGAAGTTAGATCAGATGGCAAATTGGATTTGGTGCTAGGTCTTTCCCTTTAGGTTTTACCCCAACAATGTTTTCATTAGTTTCGCTCGCTCTCGAAATCAAGCATTTTACAGCAGGTTGGAGCAGCCTGTATCTCAGCACAGGAATAAGGTAGGGAAGAATTCTAAGGATCATTTTGACTGCCTCCAGAAGTTAGATCAGATGGCAAATTGGATTTGGTGCTAGGTCTTTCCCTTTAGGTTTTACCCCAACAATGTTTTCATTAGTTTCGCTCACTCTCGAAATCAAGCATTTTACAGCAGGTTGGAGCAGCCTGTATCTCAGCACAGGAATAAGGTAGGGAAGAATTCTAAGGATCATTTTGACTGCCTCCAGAAGTTAGATCAGATGGCAAATTGGATTTGGTGCTAGGTCTTTCCCTTTAGGTTTTACCCCAACAATGTTTTCATTAGTTTCGCTCGCTCTCGAAATCAAGCATTTTACAGCAGGTTGGAGCAGCCTGTATCTCAGCACAGGAATAAGGTAGGGAAGAATTCTAAGGATCATTTTGACTGCCTCCAGAAGTTAGATCAGATGGCAAATTGGATTTGGTGCTAGGTCTTTCCCTTTAGGTTTTACCCCAACAATGTTTTCATTAGTTTCGCTCACTCTCGAAATCAAGCATTTTACAGCAGGTTGGAGCAGCCTGTATCTCAGCACAGGAATAAGGTAGGGAAGAATTCAAATGCTCATTTTGACTGCCTCCAGAAGTTAGATCAGATGGCAAATTGGATTTGGTGCTAGGTCTTTCCCTTTAGGTTTTACCCCAACAATGTTTTCATTAGTTTCGCTCACTCTCGAAATCAAGCATTTTACAGCAGGTTGGAGCAGCCTGTATCTCAGCACAGGAATAAGGTAGGGAAGAATTCTAAGGCTCATTTTGACTGCCTCCAGAAGTTAGATCAGATGGCAAATTGGATTTGGTGCTAGGTCTTTCCCTTTAGGTTTTACCCCAACAATGTTTTCATTAGTTTCGCTCACTCTCGAAATCAAGCATTTTACAGCAGGTTGGAGCAGCCTGTATCTCAGCACAGGAATAAGGTAGGGAAGAATTCTAAGGATCATTTTGACTGCCTCCAGAAGTTAGATCAGATGGCAAATTGGATTTGGTGCTAGGTCTTTCCCTTTAGGTTTTACCCCAACAATGTTTTCATTAGTTTCGCTCACTCTCGAAATCAAGCATTTTACAGCAGGTTGGAGCAGCCTGTATCTCAGCACAGGAATAAGGTAGGGAAGAATTCTAAGGATCATTTTGACTGCCTCCAGAAGTTAGATCAGATGGCAAATTGGATTTGGTGCTAGGTCTTTCCCTTTAGGTTTTACCCCAACAATGTTTTCATTAGTTTCGCTCACTCTCGAAATCAAGCATTTTACAGCAGGTTGGAGCAGCCTGTATCTCAGCACAGGAATAAGGTAGGGAAGAATTCTAAGGATCATTTTGACTGCCTCCAGAAGTTAGATCAGATGGCAAATTGGATTTGGTGCTAGGTCTTTCCCTTTAGGTTTTACCCCAACAATGTTTTCATTAGTTTCGCTCACTCTCGAAATCAAGCATTTTACAGCAGGTTGGAGCAGCCTGTATCTCAGCACAGGAATAAGGTAGGGAAGAATTCTAAGGCTCATTTTGACTGCCTCCAGAAGTTAGATCAGATGGCAAATTGGATTTGGTGCTAGGTCTTTCCCTTTAGGTTTTACCCCAACAATGTTTTCACTAGTTTCGCTCACTCTCGAAATCAAGCATTTTACAGCAGGTTGGAGCAGCCTGTATCTCAGCACAGGAATAAGGTAGGGAAGAATTCTAAGGCTCATTTTGACTGCCTCCAGAAGTTAGATCAGATGGCAAATTGGATTTGGTGCTAGGTCTTTCCCTTTAGGTTTTACCCCAACAATGTTTTCATTAGTTTCGCTCACTCTCGAAATCAAGCATTTTACAGCAGGTTGGAGCAGCCTGTATCTCAGCACAGGAATAAGGTAGGGAAGAATTCTAAGGCTCATTTTGACTGCCTCCAGAAGTTAGATCAGATGGCAAATTGGATTTGGTGCTAGGTCTTTCCCTTTAGGTTTTACCCCAACAATGTTTTCATTAGTTTCGCTCACTCTCGAAATCAAGCATTTTACAGCAGGTTGGAGCAGCCTGTATCTCAGCACAGGAATAAGGTAGGGAAGAATTCTAAGGCTCATTTTGACTGCCTCCAGAAGTTAGATCAGATGGCAAATTGGATTTGGTGCTAGGTCTTTCCCTTTAGGTTTTACCCCAACAATGTTTTCATTAGTTTCGCTCGCTCTCGAAATCAAGCATTTTACAGCAGGTTGGAGCAGCCTGTATCTCAGCACAGGAATAAGGTAGGGAAGAATTCTAAGGATCATTTTGACTGCCTCCAGAAGTTAGATCAGATGGCAAATTGGATTTGGTGCTAGGTCTTTCCCTTTAGGTTTTACCCCAACAATGTTTTCATTAGTTTCGCTCACTCTCGAAATCAAGCATTTTACAGCAGGTTGGAGCAGCCTGTATCTCAGCACAGGAATAAGGTAGGGAAGAATTCTAAGGCTCATTTTGACTGCCTCCAGAAGTTAGATCAGATGGCAAATTGGATTTGGTGCTAGGTCTTTCCCTTTAGGTTTTACCCCAACAATGTTTTCATTAGTTTCGCTCACTCTCGAAATCAAGCATTTTACAGCAGGTTGGAGCAGCCTGTATCTCAGCACAGGAATAAGGTAGGGAAGAATTCTAAGGCTCATTTTGACTGCCTCCAGAAGTTAGATCAGATGGCAAATTGGATTTGGTGCTAGGTCTTTCCCTTTAGGTTTTACCCCAACAATGTTTTCATTAGTTTCGCTCACTCTCGAAATCAAGCATTTTACAGCAGGTTGGAGCAGCCTGTATCTCAGCACAGGAATAAGGTAGGGAAGAATTCTAAGGATCATTTTGACTGCCTCCAGAAGTTAGATCAGATGGCAAATTGGATTTGGTGCTAGGTCTTTCCCTTTAGGTTTTACCCCAACAATGTTTTCATTAGTTTCGCTCACTCTCGAAATCAAGCATTTTACAGCAGGTTGGAGCAGCCTGTATCTCAGCACAGGAATAAGGTAGGGAAGAATTCTAAGGCTCATTTTGACTGCCTCCAGAAGTTAGATCAGATGGCAAATTGGATTTGGTGCTAGGTCTTTCCCTTTAGGTTTTACCCCAACAATGTTTTCACTAGTTTCGCTCACTCTCGAAATCAAGCATTTTACAGCAGGTTGGAGCAGCCTGTATCTCAGCACAGGAATAAGGTAGGGAAGAATTCTAAGGCTCATTTTGACTGCCTCCAGAAGTTAGATCAGATGGCAAATTGGATTTGGTGCTAGGTCTTTCCCTTTAGGTTTTACCCCAACAATGTTTTCATTAGTTTCGCTCACTCTCGAAATCAAGCATTTTACAGCAGGTTGGAGCAGCCTGTATCTCAGCACAGGAATAAGGTAGGGAAGAATTCTAAGGCTCATTTTGACTGCCTCCAGAAGTTAGATCAGATGGCAAATTGGATTTGGTGCTAGGTCTTTCCCTTTAGGTTTTACCCCAACAATGTTTTCATTAGTTTCGCTCACTCTCGAAATCAAGCATTTTACAGCAGGTTGGAGCAGCCTGTATCTCAGCACAGGAATAAGGTAGGGAAGAATTCTAAGGCTCATTTTGACTGCCTCCAGAAGTTAGATCAGATGGCAAATTGGATTTGGTGCTAGGTCTTTCCCTTTAGGTTTTACCCCAACAATGTTTTCATTAGTTTCGCTCGCTCTCGAAATCAAGCATTTTACAGCAGGTTGGAGCAGCCTGTATCTCAGCACAGGAATAAGGTAGGGAAGAATTCTAAGGATCATTTTGACTGCCTCCAGAAGTTAGATCAGATGGCAAATTGGATTTGGTGCTAGGTCTTTCCCTTTAGGTTTTACCCCAACAATGTTTTCATTAGTTTCGCTCACTCTCGAAATCAAGCATTTTACAGCAGGTTGGAGCAGCCTGTATCTCAGCACAGGAATAAGGTAGGGAAGAATTCTAAGGCTCATTTTGACTGCCTCCAGAAGTTAGATCAGATGGCAAATTGGATTTGGTGCTAGGTCTTTCCCTTTAGGTTTTACCCCAACAATGTTTTCATTAGTTTCGCTCACTCTCGAAATCAAGCATTTTACAGCAGGTTGGAGCAGCCTGTATCTCAGCACAGGAATAAGGTAGGGAAGAATTCTAAGGCTCATTTTGACTGCCTCCAGAAGTTAGATCAGATGGCAAATTGGATTTGGTGCTAGGTCTTTCCCTTTAGGTTTTACCCCAACAATGTTTTCATTAGTTTCGCTCACTCTCGAAATCAAGCATTTTACAGCAGGTTGGAGCAGCCTGTATCTCAGCACAGGAATAAGGTAGGGAAGAATTCTAAGGATCATTTTGACTGCCTCCAGAAGTTAGATCAGATGGCAAATTGGATTTGGTGCTAGGTCTTTCCCTTTAGGTTTTACCCCAACAATGTTTTCATTAGTTTCGCTCGCTCTCGAAATCAAGCATTTTACAGCAGGTTGGAGCAGCCTGTATCTCAGCACAGGAATAAGGTAGGGAAGAATTCTAAGGATCATTTTGACTGCCTCCAGAAGTTAGATCAGATGGCAAATTGGATTTGGTGCTAGGTCTTTCCCTTTAGGTTTTACCCCAACAATGTTTTCATTAGTTTCGCTCGCTCTCGAAATCAAGCATTTTACAGCAGGTTGGAGCAGCCTGTATCTCAGCACAGGAATAAGGTAGGGAAGAATTCTAAGGATCATTTTGACTGCCTCCAGAAGTTAGATCAGATGGCAAATTGGATTTGGTGCTAGGTCTTTCCCTTTAGGTTTTACCCCAACAATGTTTTCATTAGTTTCGCTCACTCTCGAAATCAAGCATTTTACAGCAGGTTGGAGCAGCCTGTATCTCAGCACAGGAATAAGGTAGGGAAGAATTCTAAGGATCATTTTGACTGCCTCCAGAAGTTAGATCAGATGGCAAATTGGATTTGGTGCTAGGTCTTTCCCTTTAGGTTTTACCCCAACAATGTTTTCATTAGTTTCGCTCACTCTCGAAATCAAGCATTTTACAGCAGGTTGGAGCAGCCTGTATCTCAGCACAGGAATAAGGTAGGGAAGAATTCTAAGGATCATTTTGACTGCCTCCAGAAGTTAGATCAGATGGCAAATTGGATTTGGTGCTAGGTCTTTCCCTTTAGGTTTTACCCCAACAATGTTTTCATTAGTTTCGCTCACTCTCGAAATCAAGCATTTTACAGCAGGTTGGAGCAGCCTGTATCTCAGCACAGGAATAAGGTAGGGAAGAATTCTAAGGCTCATTTTGACTGCCTCCAGAAGTTAGATCAGATGGCAAATTGGATTTGGTGCTAGGTCTTTCCCTTTAGGTTTTACCCCAACAATGTTTTCATTAGTTTCGCTCACTCTCGAAATCAAGCATTTTACAGCAGGTTGGAGCAGCCTGTATCTCAGCACAGGAATAAGGTAGGGAAGAATTCTAAGGATCATTTTGACTGCCTCCAGAAGTTAGATCAGATGGCAAATTGGATTTGGTGCTAGGTCTTTCCCTTTAGGTTTTACCCCAACAATGTTTTCATTAGTTTCGCTCACTCTCGAAATCAAGCATTTTACAGCAGGTTGGAGCAGCCTGTATCTCAGCACAGGAATAAGGTAGGGAAGAATTCTAAGGCTCATTTTGACTGCCTCCAGAAGTTAGATCAGATGGCAAATTGGATTTGGTGCTAGGTCTTTCCCTTTAGGTTTTACCCCAACAATGTTTTCACTAGTTTCGCTCACTCTCGAAATCAAGCATTTTACAGCAGGTTGGAGCAGCCTGTATCTCAGCACAGGAATAAGGTAGGGAAGAATTCTAAGGCTCATTTTGACTGCCTCCAGAAGTTAGATCAGATGGCAAATTGGATTTGGTGCTAGGTCTTTCCCTTTAGGTTTTACCCCAACAATGTTTTCATTAGTTTCGCTCACTCTCGAAATCAAGCATTTTACAGCAGGTTGGAGCAGCCTGTATCTCAGCACAGGAATAAGGTAGGGAAGAATTCTAAGGCTCATTTTGACTGCCTCCAGAAGTTAGATCAGATGGCAAATTGGATTTGGTGCTAGGTCTTTCCCTTTAGGTTTTACCCCAACAATGTTTTCATTAGTTTCGCTCACTCTCGAAATCAAGCATTTTACAGCAGGTTGGAGCAGCCTGTATCTCAGCACAGGAATAAGGTAGGGAAGAATTCTAAGGCTCATTTTGACTGCCTCCAGAAGTTAGATCAGATGGCAAATTGGATTTGGTGCTAGGTCTTTCCCTTTAGGTTTTACCCCAACAATGTTTTCATTAGTTTCGCTCGCTCTCGAAATCAAGCATTTTACAGCAGGTTGGAGCAGCCTGTATCTCAGCACAGGAATAAGGTAGGGAAGAATTCTAAGGATCATTTTGACTGCCTCCAGAAGTTAGATCAGATGGCAAATTGGATTTGGTGCTAGGTCTTTCCCTTTAGGTTTTACCCCAACAATGTTTTCATTAGTTTCGCTCACTCTCGAAATCAAGCATTTTACAGCAGGTTGGAGCAGCCTGTATCTCAGCACAGGAATAAGGTAGGGAAGAATTCTAAGGCTCATTTTGACTGCCTCCAGAAGTTAGATCAGATGGCAAATTGGATTTGGTGCTAGGTCTTTCCCTTTAGGTTTTACCCCAACAATGTTTTCATTAGTTTCGCTCACTCTCGAAATCAAGCATTTTACAGCAGGTTGGAGCAGCCTGTATCTCAGCACAGGAATAAGGTAGGGAAGAATTCTAAGGCTCATTTTGACTGCCTCCAGAAGTTAGATCAGATGGCAAATTGGATTTGGTGCTAGGTCTTTCCCTTTAGGTTTTACCCCAACAATGTTTTCATTAGTTTCGCTCACTCTCGAAATCAAGCATTTTACAGCAGGTTGGAGCAGCCTGTATCTCAGCACAGGAATAAGGTAGGGAAGAATTCTAAGGATCATTTTGACTGCCTCCAGAAGTTAGATCAGATGGCAAATTGGATTTGGTGCTAGGTCTTTCCCTTTAGGTTTTACCCCAACAATGTTTTCATTAGTTTCGCTCGCTCTCGAAATCAAGCATTTTACAGCAGGTTGGAGCAGCCTGTATCTCAGCACAGGAATAAGGTAGGGAAGAATTCTAAGGATCATTTTGACTGCCTCCAGAAGTTAGATCAGATGGCAAATTGGATTTGGTGCTAGGTCTTTCCCTTTAGGTTTTACCCCAACAATGTTTTCATTAGTTTCGCTCGCTCTCGAAATCAAGCATTTTACAGCAGGTTGGAGCAGCCTGTATCTCAGCACAGGAATAAGGTAGGGAAGAATTCTAAGGATCATTTTGACTGCCTCCAGAAGTTAGATCAGATGGCAAATTGGATTTGGTGCTAGGTCTTTCCCTTTAGGTTTTACCCCAACAATGTTTTCATTAGTTTCGCTCACTCTCGAAATCAAGCATTTTACAGCAGGTTGGAGCAGCCTGTATCTCAGCACAGGAATAAGGTAGGGAAGAATTCTAAGGATCATTTTGACTGCCTCCAGAAGTTAGATCAGATGGCAAATTGGATTTGGTGCTAGGTCTTTCCCTTTAGGTTTTACCCCAACAATGTTTTCATTAGTTTCGCTCGCTCTCGAAATCAAGCATTTTACAGCAGGTTGGAGCAGCCTGTATCTCAGCACAGGAATAAGGTAGGGAAGAATTCTAAGGATCATTTTGACTGCCTCCAGAAGTTAGATCAGATGGCAAATTGGATTTGGTGCTAGGTCTTTCCCTTTAGGTTTTACCCCAACAATGTTTTCATTAGTTTCGCTCACTCTCGAAATCAAGCATTTTACAGCAGGTTGGAGCAGCCTGTATCTCAGCACAGGAATAAGGTAGGGAAGAATTCAAATGCTCATTTTGACTGCCTCCAGAAGTTAGATCAGATGGCAAATGGTATTTGGTGCTAGGTCTTTCCCTTTAGGTTTTACCCCAACAATGTTTTCATTAGTTTCGCTCACTCTCGAAATCAAGCATTTTACAGCAGGTTGGAGCAGCCTGTATCTCAGCACAGGAATAAGGTAGGGAAGAATTCTAAGGCTCATTTTGACTGCCTCCAGAAGTTAGATCAGATGGCAAATTGGATTTGGTGCTAGGTCTTTCCCTTTAGGTTTTACCCCAACAATGTTTTCATTAGTTTCGCTCACTCTCGAAATCAAGCATTTTACAGCAGGTTGGAGCAGCCTGTATCTCAGCACAGGAATAAGGTAGGGAAGAATTCTAAGGATCATTTTGACTGCCTCCAGAAGTTAGATCAGATGGCAAATTGGATTTGGTGCTAGGTCTTTCCCTTTAGGTTTTACCCCAACAATGTTTTCATTAGTTTTGCTCACTCTCGAAATCAAGCATTTTACAGCAGGTTGGAGCAGCCTGTATCTCAGCACAGGAATAAGGTAGGGAAGAATTCTAAGGCTCATTTTGACTGCCTCCAGAAGTTAGATCAGATGGCAAATTGGATTTGGTGCTAGGTCTTTCCCTTTAGGTTTTACCCCAACAATGTTTTCATTAGTTTCGCTCACTCTCGAAATCAAGCATTTTACAGCAGGTTGGAGCAGCCTGTATCTCAGCACAGGAATAAGGTAGGGAAGAATTCTAAGGATCATTTTGACTGCCTCCAGAAGTTAGATCAGATGGCAAATTGGATTTGGTGCTAGGTCTTTCCCTTTAGGTTTTACCCCAACAATGTTTTCATTAGTTTCGCTCACTCTCGAAATCAAGCATTTTACAGCAGGTTGGAGCAGCCTGTATCTCAGCACAGGAATAAGGTAGGGAAGAATTCTAAGGCTCATTTTGACTGCCTCCAGAAGTTAGATCAGATGGCAAATTGGATTTGGTGCTAGGTCTTTCCCTTTAGGTTTTACCCCAACAATGTTTTCATTAGTTTCGCTCACTCTCGAAATCAAGCATTTTACAGCAGGTTGGAGCAGCCTGTATCTCAGCACAGGAATAAGGTAGGGAAGAATTCTGAGGATCATTTTGACTGCCTCCAGAAGTTAGATCAGATGGCAAATTGGATTTGGTGCTAGGTCTTTCCCTTTAGGTTTTACCCCAACAATGTTTTCACTAGTTTCGCTCACTCTCGAAATCAAGCATTTTACAGCAGGTTGGAGCAGCCTGTATCTCAGCACAGGAATAAGGTAGGGAAGAATTCTAAGGCTCATTTTGACTGCCTCCAGAAGTTAGATCAGATGGCAAATTGGATTTGGTGCTAGGTCTTTCCCTTTAGGTTTTACCCCAACAATGTTTTCATTAGTTTCGCTCACTCTCGAAATCAAGCATTTTACAGCAGGTTGGAGCAGCCTGTATCTCAGCACAGGAATAAGGTAGGGAAGAATTCTAAGGATCATTTTGACTGCCTCCAGAAGTTAGATCAGATGGCAAATTGGATTTGGTGCTAGGTCTTTCCCTTTAGGTTTTACCCCAACAATGTTTTCATTAGTTTCGCTCACTCTCGAAATCAAGCATTTTACAGCAGGTTGGAGCAGCCTGTATCTCAGCACAGGAATAAGGTAGGGAAGAATTCTAAGGATCATTTTGACTGCCTCCAGAAGTTAGATCAGATGGCAAATTGGATTTGGTGCTAGGTCTTTCCCTTTAGGTTTTACCCCAACAATGTTTTCATTAGTTTCGCTCACTCTCGAAATCAAGCATTTTACAGCAGGTTGGAGCAGCCTGTATCTCAGCACAGGAATAAGGTAGGGAAGAATTCTAAGGCTCATTTTGACTGCCTCCAGAAGTTAGATCAGATGGCAAATTGGATTTGGTGCTAGGTCTTTCCCTTTAGGTTTTACCCCAACAATGTTTTCATTAGTTTCGCTCACTCTCGAAATCAAGCATTTTACAGCAGGTTGGAGCAGCCTGTATCTCAGCACAGGAATAAGGTAGGGAAGAATTCTAAGGCTCATTTTGACTGCCTCCAGAAGTTAGATCAGATGGCAAATTGGATTTGGTGCTAGGTCTTTCCCTTTAGGTTTTACCCCAACAATGTTTTCATTAGTTTCGCTCACTCTCGAAATCAAGCATTTTACAGCAGGTTGGAGCAGCCTGTATCTCAGCACAGGAATAAGGTAGGGAAGAATTCAAATGCTCATTTTGACTGCCTCCAGAAGTTAGATCAGATGGCAAATTGGATTTGGTGCTAGGTCTTTCCCTTTAAGTTTTACCCCAACAATGTTTTCATTAGTTTCGCTCACTCTCGAAATCAAGCATTTTACAGCAGGTTGGAGCAGCCTGTATCTCAGCACAGGAATAAGGTAGGGAAGAATTCTAAGGCTCATTTTGACTGCCTCCAGAAGTTAGATCAGATGGCAAATTGGATTTGGTGCTAGGTCTTTCCCTTTAGGTTTTACCCCAACAATGTTTTCATTAGTTTCGCTCACTCTCGAAATCAAGCATTTTACAGCAGGTTGGAGCAGCCTGTATCTCAGCACAGGAATAAGGTAGGGAAGAATTCTAAGGCTCATTTTGACTGCCTCCAGAAGTTAGATCAGATGGCAAATTGGATTTGGTGCTAGGTCTTTCCCTTTAGGTTTTACCCCAACAATGTTTTCATTAGTTTCGCTCACTCTCGAAATCAAGCATTTTACAGCAGGTTGGAGCAGCCTGTATCTCAGCACAGGAATAAGGTAGGGAAGAATTCAAATGCTCATTTTGACTGCCTCCAGAAGTTAGATCAGATGGCAAATTGGATTTGGTGCTAGGTCTTTCCCTTTAAGTTTTACCCCAACAATGTTTTCATTAGTTTCGCTCACTCTCGAAATCAAGCATTTTACAGCAGGTTGGAGCAGCCTGTATCTCAGCACAGGAATAAGGTAGGGAAGAATTCTAAGGCTCATTTTGACTGCCTCCAGAAGTTAGATCAGATGGCAAATTGGATTTGGTGCTAGGTCTTTCCCTTTAGGTTTTACCCCAACAATGTTTTCATTAGTTTCGCTCACTCTCGAAATCAAGCATTTTACAGCAGGTTGGAGCAGCCTGTATCTCAGCACAGGAATAAGGTAGGGAAGAATTCTAAGGCTCATTTTGACTGCCTCCAGAAGTTAGATCAGATGGCAAATTGGATTTGGTGCTAGGTCTTTCCCTTTAGGTTTTACCCCAACAATGTTTTCATTAGTTTCGCTCACTCTCGAAATCAAGCATTTTACAGCAGGTTGGAGCAGCCTGTATCTCAGCACAGGAATAAGGTAGGGAAGAATTCTAAGGATCATTTTGACTGCCTCCAGAAGTTAGATCAGATGGCAAATTGGATTTGGTGCTAGGTCTTTCCCTTTAGGTTTTACCCCAACAATGTTTTCATTAGTTTCGCTCACTCTCGAAATCAAGCATTTTACAGCAGGTTGGAGCAGCCTGTATCTCAGCACAGGAATAAGGTAGGGAAGAATTCTAAGGCTCATTTTGACTGCCTCCAGAAGTTAGATCAGATGGCAAATTGGATTTGGTGCTAGGTCTTTCCCTTTAGGTTTTACCCCAACAATGTTTTCATTAGTTTCGCTCACTCTCGAAATCAAGCATTTTACAGCAGGTTGGAGCAGCCTGTATCTCAGCACAGGAATAAGGTAGGGAAGAATTCAAATGCTCATTTTGACTGCCTCCAGAAGTTAGATCAGATGGCAAATTGGATTTGGTGCTAGGTCTTTCCCTTTAGGTTTTACCCCAACAATGTTTTCATTAGTTTCGCTCACTCTCGAAATCAAGCATTTTACAGCAGGTTGGAGCAGCCTGTATCTCAGCACAGGAATAAGGTAGGGAAGAATTCTAAGGCTCATTTTGACTGCCTCCAGAAGTTAGATCAGATGGCAAATTGGATTTGGTGCTAGGTCTTTCCCTTTAGGTTTTACCCCAACAATGTTTTCATTAGTTTCGCTCACTCTCGAAATCAAGCATTTTACAGCAGGTTGGAGCAGCCTGTATCTCAGCACAGGAATAAGGTAGGGAAGAATTCTAAGGCTCATTTTGACTGCCTCCAGAAGTTAGATCAGATGGCAAATTGGATTTGGTGCTAGGTCTTTCCCTTTAGGTTTTACCCCAACAATGTTTTCATTAGTTTCGCTCACTCTCGAAATCAAGCATTTTACAGCAGGTTGGAGCAGCCTGTATCTCAGCACAGGAATAAGGTAGGGAAGAATTCTAAGGCTCATTTTGACTGCCTCCAGAAGTTAGATCAGATGGCAAATTGGATTTGGTGCTAGGTCTTTCCCTTTAGGTTTTACCCCAACAATGTTTTCATTAGTTTCGCTCACTCTCGAAATCAAGCATTTTACAGCAGGTTGGAGCAGCCTGTATCTCAGCACAGGAATAAGGTAGGGAAGAATTCTAAGGCTCATTTTGACTGCCTCCAGAAGTTAGATCAGATGGCAAATGGTATTTGGTGCTAGGTCTTTCCCTTTAGGTTTTACCCCAACAATGTTTTCATTAGTTTCGCTCACTCTCGAAATCAAGCATTTTACAGCAGGTTGGAGCAGCCTGTATCTCAGCACAGGAATAAGGTAGGGAAGAATTCTAAGGATCATTTTGACTGCCTCCAGAAGTTAGATCAGATGGCAAATTGGATTTGGTGCTAGGTCTTTCCCTTTAGGTTTTACCCCAACAATGTTTTCATTAGTTTCGCTCACTCTCGAAATCAAGCATTTTACAGCAGGTTGGAGCAGCCTGTATCTCAGCACAGGAATAAGGTAGGGAAGAATTCTAAGGCTCATTTTGACTGCCTCCAGAAGTTAGATCAGATGGCAAATTGGATTTGGTGCTAGGTCTTTCCCTTTAGGTTTTACCCCAACAATGTTTTCATTAGTTTCGCTCACTCTCGAAATCAAGCATTTTACAGCAGGTTGGAGCAGCCTGTATCTCAGCACAGGAATAAGGTAGGGAAGAATTCTAAGGCTCATTTTGACTGCCTCCAGAAGTTAGATCAGATGGCAAATTGGATTTGGTGCTAGGTCTTTCCCTTTAGGTTTTACCCCAACAATGTTTTCATTAGTTTCGCTCACTCTCGAAATCAAGCATTTTACAGCAGGTTGGAGCAGCCTGTATCTCAGCACAGGAATAAGGTAGGGAAGAATTCTAAGGCTCATTTTGACTGCCTCCAGAAG
Organism: Melanerpes formicivorus; assembly: GCF_026170545.1. Taxonomy (NCBI): domain Eukaryota; kingdom Metazoa; phylum Chordata; class Aves; order Piciformes; family Picidae; genus Melanerpes; species Melanerpes formicivorus. Next base: position 39,584 of record NW_027143737.1, read on the forward strand.
TTAGATCAGATGGCAAATTGGATTTGGTGCTAGGTCTTTCCCTTTAGGTTTTACCCCAACAATGTTTTCATTAGTTTCGCTCACTCTCGAAATCAAGCATTTTACAGCAGGTTGGAGCAGCCTGTATCTCAGCACAGGAATAAGGTAGGGAAGAATTCTAAGGCTCATTTTGACTGCCTCCAGAAGTTAGATCAGATGGCAAATGGGATTTGGTGCTAGGTCTTTCCCTTTAGGTTTTACCCCAACAATGTTTTCATTAGTTTCGCTCACTCTCGAAATCAAGCATTTTACAGCAGGTTGGAGCAGCCTGTATCTCAGCACAGGAATAAGGTAGGGAAGAATTCTAAGGCTCATTTTGACTGCCTCCAGAAGTTAGATCAGATGGCAAATTGGATTTGGTGCTAGGTCTTTCCCTTTAGGTTTTACCCCAACAATGTTTTCATTAGTTTCGCTCACTCTCGAAATCAAGCATTTTACAGCAGGTTGGAGCAGCCTGTATCTCAGCACAGGAATAAGGTAGGGAAGAATTCTAAGGCTCATTTTGACTGCCTCCAGAAGTTAGATCAGATGGCAAATTGGATTTGGTGCTAGGTCTTTCCCTTTAGGTTTTACCCCAACAATGTTTTCATTAGTTTCGCTCACTCTCGAAATCAAGCATTTTACAGCAGGTTGGAGCAGCCTGTATCTCAGCACAGGAATAAGGTAGGGAAGAATTCTAAGGCTCATTTTGACTGCCTCCAGAAGTTAGATCAGATGGCAAATTGGATTTGGTGCTAGGTCTTTCCCTTTAGGTTTTACCCCAACAATGTTTTCATTAGTTTCGCTCACTCTCGAAATCAAGCATTTTACAGCAGGTTGGAGCAGCCTGTATCTCAGCACAGGAATAAGGTAGGGAAGAATTCAAATGCTCATTTTGACTGCCTCCAGAAGTTAGATCAGATGGCAAATTGGATTTGGTGCTAGGTCTTTCCCTTTAAGTTTTACCCCAACAATGTTTTCATTAGTTTCGCTCACTCTCGAAATCAAGCATTTTACAGCAGGTTGGAGCAGCCTGTATCTCAGCACAGGAATAAGGTAGGGAAGAATTCTAAGGCTCATTTTGACTGCCTCCAGAAGTTAGATCAGATGGCAAATTGGATTTGGTGCTAGGTCTTTCCCTTTAGGTTTTACCCCAACAATGTTTTCATTAGTTTCGCTCACTCTCGAAATCAAGCATTTTACAGCAGGTTGGAGCAGCCTGTATCTCAGCACAGGAATAAGGTAGGGAAGAATTCTAAGGCTCATTTTGACTGCCTCCAGAAGTTAGATCAGATGGCAAATTGGATTTGGTGCTAGGTCTTTCCCTTTAGGTTTTACCCCAACAATGTTTTCATTAGTTTTCGCTCACTCTCGAAATCAAGCATTTTACAGCAGGTTGGAGCAGCCTGTATCTCAGCACAGGAATAAGGTAGGGAAGAATTCTAAGGATCATTTTGACTGCCTCCAGAAGTTAGATCAGATGGCAAATTGGATTTGGTGCTAGGTCTTTCCCTTTAGGTTTTACCCCAACAATGTTTTCATTAGTTTCGCTCACTCTCGAAATCAAGCATTTTACAGCAGGTTGGAGCAGCCTGTATCTCAGCACAGGAATAAGGTAGGGAAGAATTCTAAGGCTCATTTTGACTGCCTCCAGAAGTTAGATCAGATGGCAAATTGGATTTGGTGCTAGGTCTTTCCCTTTAGGTTTTACCCCAACAATGTTTTCATTAGTTTCGCTCACTCTCGAAATCAAGCATTTTACAGCAGGTTGGAGCAGCCTGTATCTCAGCACAGGAATAAGGTAGGGAAGAATTCAAATGCTCATTTTGACTGCCTCCAGAAGTTAGATCAGATGGCAAATTGGATTTGGTGCTAGGTCTTTCCCTTTAGGTTTTACCCCAACAATGTTTTCATTAGTTTCGCTCACTCTCGAAATCAAGCATTTTACAGCAGGTTGGAGCAGCCTGTATCTCAGCACAGGAATAAGGTAGGGAAGAATTCTAAGGCTCATTTTGACTGCCTCCAGAAGTTAGATCAGATGGCAAATTGGATTTGGTGCTAGGTCTTTCCCTTTAGGTTTTACCCCAACAATGTTTTCATTAGTTTCGCTCACTCTCGAAATCAAGCATTTTACAGCAGGTTGGAGCAGCCTGTATCTCAGCACAGGAATAAGGTAGGGAAGAATTCTAAGGCTCATTTTGACTGCCTCCAGAAGTTAGATCAGATGGCAAATTGGATTTGGTGCTAGGTCTTTCCCTTTAGGTTTTACCCCAACAATGTTTTCATTAGTTTTCGCTCACTCTCGAAATCAAGCATTTTACAGCAGGTTGGAGCAGCCTGTATCTCAGCACAGGAATAAGGTAGGGAAGAATTCTAAGGCTCATTTTGACTGCCTCCAGAAGTTAGATCAGATGGCAAATTGGATTTGGTGCTAGGTCTTTCCCTTTAGGTTTTACCCCAACAATGTTTTCATTAGTTTCGCTCACTCTCGAAATCAAGCATTTTACAGCAGGTTGGAGCAGCCTGTATCTCAGCACAGGAATAAGGTAGGGAAGAATTCTAAGGATCATTTTGACTGCCTCCAGAAGTTAGATCAGATGGCAAATTGGATTTGGTGCTAGGTCTTTCCCTTTAGGTTTTACCCCAACAATGTTTTCATTAGTTTCGCTCACTCTCGAAATCAAGCATTTTACAGCAGGTTGGAGCAGCCTGTATCTCAGCACAGGAATAAGGTAGGGAAGAATTCTAAGGCTCATTTTGACTGCCTCCAGAAGTTAGATCAGATGGCAAATGGGATTTGGTGCTAGGTCTTTCCCTTTAGGTTTTACCCCAACAATGTTTTCATTAGTTTCGCTCACTCTCGAAATCAAGCATTTTACAGCAGGTTGGAGCAGCCTGTATCTCAGCACAGGAATAAGGTAGGGAAGAATTCTAAGGCTCATTTTGACTGCCTCCAGAAGTTAGATCAGATGGCAAATTGGATTTGGTGCTAGGTCTTTCCCTTTAGGTTTTACCCCAACAATGTTTTCATAGTTTCGCTCACTCTCGAAATCAAGCATTTTACAGCAGGTTGGAGCAGCCTGTATCTCAGCACAGGAATAAGGTAGGGAAGAATTCAAATGCTCATTTTGACTGCCTCCAGAAGTTAGATCAGATGGCAAATTGGATTTGGTGCTAGGTCTTTCCCTTTAGGTTTTACCCCAACAATGTTTTCATTAGTTTCGCTCACTCTCGAAATCAAGCATTTTACAGCAGGTTGGAGCAGCCTGTATCTCAGCACAGGAATAAGGTAGGGGAAGAATTCTAAGGATCATTTTGACTGCCTCCAGAAGTTAGATCAGATGGCAAATTGGATTTGGTGCTAGGTCTTTCCCTTTAGGTTTTACCCCAACAATGTTTTCATTAGTTTCGCTCGCTCTCGAAATCAAGCATTTTACAGCAGGTTGGAGCAGCCTGTATCTCAGCACAGGAATAAGGTAGGGAAGAATTCTAAGGCTCATTTTGACTGCCTCCAGAAGTTAGATCAGATGGCAAATTGGATTTGGTGCTAGGTCTTTCCCTTTAGGTTTTACCCCAACAATGTTTTCACTAGTTTCGCTCACTCTCGAAATCAAGCATTTTTACAGCAGGTTGGAGCAGCCTGTAATCTCAGCACAGGAATAAGGTAGGGAAGAATTCTAAGGCTCATTTTGACTGCCTCCAGAAGTTAGATCAGATGGCAAATTGGATTTGGTGCTAGGTCTTTCCCTTTAGGTTTTACCCCAACAATGTTTTCATTAGTTTCGCTCACTCTCGAAATCAAGCATTTTACAGCAGGTTGGAGCAGCCTGTATCTCAGCACAGGAATAAGGTAGGGAAGAATTCTGAGGCTCATTTTGACTGCCTCCAGAAGTTAGATCAGATGGCAAATTGGATTTGGTGCTAGGTCTTTCCCTTTAGGTTTTACCCCAACAATGTTTTCATTAGTTTCGCTCACTCTCGAAATCAAGCATTTTACAGCAGGTTGGAGCAGCCTGTATCTCAGCACAGGAATAAGGTAGGGAAGAATTCTAAGGCTCATTTTTACTGCCTCCAGAAGTTAGATCAGATGGCAAATTGGATTTGGTGCTAGGTCTTTCCCTTTAGGTTTTACCCCAACAATGTTTTCATTAGTTTCGCTCGCTCTCGAAATCAAGCATTTTACAGCAGGTTGGAGCAGCCTGTATCTCAGCACAGGAATAAGGTAGGGAAGAATTCTAAGGATCATTTTGACTGCCTCCAGAAGTTAGATCAGATGGCAAATTGGATTTGGTGCTAGGTCTTTCCCTTTAGGTTTTACCCCAACAATGTTTTCATTAGTTTCGCTCACTCTCGAAATCAAGCATTTTACAGCAGGTTGGAGCAGCCTGTATCTCAGCACAGGAATAAGGTAGGGAAGAATTCTAAGGCTCATTTTGACTGCCTCCAGAAGTTAGATCAGATGGCAAATTGGATTTGGTGCTAGGTCTTTCCCTTTAGGTTTTACCCCAACAATGTTTTCACTAGTTTCGCTCACTCTCGAAATCAAGCATTTTACAGCAGGTTGGAGCAGCCTGTATCTCAGCACAGGAATAAGGTAGGGAAGAATTCTAAGGCTCATTTTGACTGCCTCCAGAAGTTAGATCAGATGGCAAATTGGATTTGGTGCTAGGTCTTTCCCTTTAGGTTTTACCCCAACAATGTTTTCATTAGTTTCGCTCACTCTCGAAATCAAGCATTTTACAGCAGGTTGGAGCAGCCTGTATCTCAGCACAGGAATAAGGTAGGGAAGAATTCTAAGGCTCATTTTGACTGCCTCCAGAAGTTAGATCAGATGGCAAATTGGATTTGGTGCTAGGTCTTTCCCTTTAGGTTTTACCCCAACAATGTTTTCATTAGTTTCGCTCGCTCTCGAAATCAAGCATTTTACAGCAGGTTGGAGCAGCCTGTATCTCAGCACAGGAATAAGGTAGGGAAGAATTCTAAGGATCATTTTGACTGCCTCCAGAAGTTAGATCAGATGGCAAATTGGATTTGGTGCTAGGTCTTTCCCTTTAGGTTTTACCCCAACAATGTTTTCATTAGTTTCGCTCGCTCTCGAAATCAAGCATTTTACAGCAGGTTGGAGCAGCCTGTATCTCAGCACAGGGAATAAGGTAGGGAAGAATTCTAAGGATCATTTTGACTGCCTCCAGAAGTTAGATCAGATGGCAAATTGTATTTGGTGCTAGGTCTTTCCCTTTAGGTTTTACCCCAACAATGTTTTTCATTAGTTTCGCTCACTCTTGAAATCAAGCATTTTACAGCAGGTTGGAGCAGCCTGTATCTCAGCACAGGAATAAGGTAGGGAAGAATTCTAAGGATCATTTTGACTGCCTCCAGAAGTTAGATCAGATGGCAAATTGGATTTGGTGCTAGGTCTTTCCCTTTAGGTTTTACCCCAACAATGTTTTCATTAGTTTCGCTCGCTCTCGAAATCAAGCATTTTACAGCAGGTTGGAGCAGCCTGTATCTCAGCACAGGAATAAGGTAGGAAGAATTCTAAGGATCATTTTGACTGCCTCCAGAAGTTAGATCAGATGGCAAATTGGATTTGGTGCTAGGTCTTTCCCTTTAGGTTTTACCCCAACAATGTTTTTCATTAGTTTCGCTCACTCTCGAAATCAAGCATTTTTACAGCAGGTTGGAGCAGCCTGTATCTCAGCACAGGAATAAGGTAGGGAAGAATTCTAAGGCTCATTTTGACTGCCTCCAGAAGTTAGATCAGATGGCAAATGGTATTTGGTGCTAGGTCTTTCCCTTTAGGTTTTACCCCAACAATGTTTTCATTAGTTTCGCTCACTCTCGAAATCAAGCATTTTACAGCAGGTTGGAGCAGCCTGTATCTCAGCACAGGAATAAGGTAGGGAAGAATTCTAAGGCTCATTTTGACTGCCTCCAGAAGTTAGATCAGATGGCAAATTGGATTTGGTGCTAGGTCTTTCCCTTTAGGTTTTACCCCCAACAATGTTTTCATTAGTTTCGCTCACTCTCGAAATCAAGCATTTTACAGCAGGTTGGAGCAGCCTGTATCTCAGCACAGGAATAAGGTAGGGAAGAATTCTAAGGATCATTTTGACTGCCTCCAGAAGTTAGATCAGATGGCAAATTGGATTTGGTGCTAGGTCTTTCCCTTTAGGTTTTACCCCAACAATGTTTTCATTAGTTTTGCTCACTCTCGAAATCAAGCATTTTACAGCAGGTTGGAGCAGCCTGTATCTCAGCACAGGAATAAGGTAGGGAAGAATTCTAAGGCTCATTTTGACTGCCTCCAGAAGTTAGATCAGATGGCAAATTGGATTTGGTGCTAGGTCTTTCCCTTTAGGTTTTACCCCAACAATGTTTTCATTAGTTTCGCTCACTCTCGAAATCAAGCATTTTACAGCAGGTTGGAGCAGCCTGTATCTCAGCACAGGAATAAGGTAGGGAAGAATTCTAAGGCTCATTTTGACTGCCTCCAGAAGTTAGATCAGATGGCAAATTGGATTTGGTGCTAGGTCTTTCCCTTTAGGTTTTACCCCAACAATGTTTTCATTAGTTTCGCTCACTCTCGAAATCAAGCATTTTACAGCAGGTTGGAGCAGCCTGTATCTCAGCACAGGAATAAGGTAGGGAAGAATTCTAAGGATCATTTTGACTGCCTCCAGAAGTTAGATCAGATGGCAAATTGGATTTGGTGCTAGGTCTTTCCCTTTAGGTTTTACCCCAACAATGTTTTCATTAGTTTCGCTCACTCTCGAAATCAAGCATTTTACAGCAGGTTGGAGCAGCCTGTATCTCAGCACAGGAATAAGGTAGGGAAGAATTCTAAGGCTCATTTTGACTGCCTCCAGAAGTTAGATCAGATGGCAAATTGGATTTGGTGCTAGGTCTTTCCCTTTAGGTTTTACCCCAACAATGTTTTCATTAGTTTTGCTCACTCTCGAAATCAAGCATTTTACAGCAGGTTGGAGCAGCCTGTATCTCAGCACAGGAATAAGGTAGGGAAGAATTCTAAGGCTCATTTTGACTGCCTCCAGAAGTTAGATCAGATGGCAAATTGGATTTGGTGCTAGGTCTTTCCCTTTAGGTTTTACCCCAACAATGTTTTCATTAGTTTCGCTCACTCTCGAAATCAAGCATTTTACAGCAGGTTGGAGCAGCCTGTATCTCAGCACAGGAATAAGGTAGGGAAGAATTCTAAGGATCATTTTGACTGCCTCCAGAAGTTAGATCAGATGGCAAATTGGATTTGGTGCTAGGTCTTTCCCTTTAGGTTTTACCCCAACAATGTTTTCATTAGTTTTGCTCACTCTCGAAATCAAGCATTTTACAGCAGGTTGGAGCAGCCTGTATCTCAGCACAGGAATAAGGTATGGGAAGAATTCTAAGGATCATTTTGACTGCCTCCAGAAGTTAGATCAGATGGCAAATTGGATTTGGTGCTAGGTCTTTCCCTTTAGGTTTTACCCCAACAATGTTTTCATTAGTTTCGCTCACTCTCGAAATCAAGCATTTTACAGCAGGTTGGAGCAGCCTGTATCTCAGCACAGGAATAAGGTAGGGAAGAATTCTAAGGCTCATTTTGACTGCCTCCAGAAGTTAGATCAGATGGCAAATTGGATTTGGTGCTAGGTCTTTCCCTTTAGGTTTTACCCCAACAATGTTTTCATTAGTTTCGCTCACTCTCGAAATCAAGCATTTTACAGCAGGTTGGAGCAGCCTGTATCTCAGCACAGGAATAAGGTAGGGAAGAATTCTGAGGATCATTTTGACTGCCTCCAGAAGTTAGATCAGATGGCAAATTGGATTTGGTGCTAGGTCTTTCCCTTTAGGTTTTACCCCAACAATGTTTTCATTAGTTTCGCTCACTCTCGAAATCAAGCATTTTACAGCAGGTTGGAGCAGCCTGTATCTCAGCACAGGAATAAGGTAGGGAAGAATTCTAAGGATCATTTTGACTGCCTCCAGAAGTTAGATCAGATGGCAAATTGGATTTGGTGCTAGGTCTTTCCCTTTAGGTTTTACCCCAACAATGTTTTCATTAGTTTCGCTCACTCTCGAAATCAAGCATTTTACAGCAGGTTGGAGCAGCCTGTATCTCAGCACAGGAATAAGGTAGGGAAGAATTCAAATGCTCATTTTGACTGCCTCCAGAAGTTAGATCAGATGGCAAATTGGATTTGGTGCTAGGTCTTTCCCTTTAGGTTTTACCCCAACAATGTTTTCATTAGTTTCGCTCACTCTCGAAATCAAGCATTTTACAGCAGGTTGGAGCAGCCTGTATCTCAGCACAGGAATAAGGTAGGGAAGAATTCTAAGGCTCATTTTGACTGCCTCCAGAAGTTAGATCAGATGGCAAATTGGATTTGGTGCTAGGTCTTTCCCTTTAGGTTTTACCCCAACAATGTTTTCATTAGTTTCGCTCACTCTCGAAATCAAGCATTTTACAGCAGGTTGGAGCAGCCTGTATCTCAGCACAGGAATAAGGTAGGGAAGAATTCTAAGGATCATTTTGACTGCCTCCAGAAGTTAGATCAGATGGCAAATTGGATTTGGTGCTAGGTCTTTCCCTTTAGGTTTTACCCCAACAATGTTTTCATTAGTTTCGCTCACTCTCGAAATCAAGCATTTTACAGCAGGTTGGAGCAGCCTGTATCTCAGCACAGGAATAAGGTAGGGAAGAATTCTAAGGATCATTTTGACTGCCTCCAGAAGTTAGATCAGATGGCAAATTGGATTTGGTGCTAGGTCTTTCCCTTTAGGTTTTACCCCAACAATGTTTTCATTAGTTTCGCTCACTCTCGAAATCAAGCATTTTACAGCAGGTTGGAGCAGCCTGTATCTCAGCACAGGAATAAGGTAGGGAAGAATTCTAAGGATCATTTTGACTGCCTCCAGAAGTTAGATCAGATGGCAAATGGTATTTGGTGCTAGGTCTTTCCCTTTAGGTTTTACCCCAACAATGTTTTCATTAGTTTCGCTCACTCTCGAAATCAAGCATTTTACAGCAGGTTGGAGCAGCCTGTATCTCAGCACAGGAATAAGGTAGGGAAGAATTCTAAGGCTCATTTTGACTGCCTCCAGAAGTTAGATCAGATGGCAAATTGGATTTGGTGCTAGGTCTTTCCCTTTAGGTTTTACCCCAACAATGTTTTCATTAGTTTCGCTCACTCTCGAAATCAAGCATTTTACAGCAGGTTGGAGCAGCCTGTATCTCAGCACAGGAATAAGGTAGGGAAGAATTCTAAGGATCATTTTGACTGCCTCCAGAAGTTAGATCAGAATGGCAAATTGGATTTGGTGCTAGGTCTTTCCCTTTAGGTTTTACCCCAACAATGTTTTCATTAGTTTCGCTCACTCTCGAAATCAAGCATTTTACAGGCAGGTTGGAGCAGCCTGTATCTCAGCACAGGAATAAGGTAGGGAAGAATTCTAAGGATCATTTTGACTGCCTCCAGAAGTTAGATCAGATGGCAAATTGTATTTGGTGCTAGGTCTTTCCCTTTAGGTTTTACCCCAACAATGTTTTCATTAGTTTCGCTCACTCTCGAAATCAAGCATTTTACAGCAGGTTGGAGCAGCCTGTATCTCAGCACAGGAATAAGGTAGGGAAGAATTCTAAGGCTCATTTTGACTGCCTCCAGAAGTTAGATCAGATGGCAAATTGGATTTGGTGCTAGGTCTTTCCCTTTAGGTTTTACCCAACAATGTTTTCATTAGTTTCGCTCACTCTCGAAATCAAGCATTTTACAGCAGGTTGGAGCAGCCTGTATCTCAGCACAGGAATAAGGTAGGGAAGAATTCTAAGGATCATTTTGACTGCCTCCAGAAGTTAGATCAGATGGCAAATTGGATTTGGTGCTAGGTCTTTCCCTTTAGGTTTTACCCCAACAATGTTTTCATTAGTTTCACTCACTCTCGAAATCAAGCATTTTACAGCAGGTTGGAGCAGCCTGTATCTCAGCACAGGAATAAGGTAGGGAAGAATTCTAAGGCTCATTTTGACTGCCTCCAGAAGTTAGATCAGATGGCAAATTGGATTTGGTGCTAGGTCTTTCCCTTTAGGTTTTTACCCCAACAATGTTTTTCATTAGTTTCGCTCACTCTCGAAATCAAGCATTTTACAGCAGGTTGGAGCAGCCTGTATCTCAGCACAGGAATAAGGTAGGGAAGAATTCTGAGGATCATTTTGACTGCCTCCAGAAGTTAGATCAGATGGCAAATTGGATTTGGTGCTAGGTCTTTCCCTTTAGGTTTTAC
>NW_027143738.1:0-49875 GCF_026170545.1 Melanerpes formicivorus
CAGAAGTTAGATCAGATGGCCAATTGGATTTGGTGCTAGGTCTTTCCCTTTAGGTTTTACCCCAACAATGTTTTCATTAGTTTCGCTCACTCTCGAAATCAAGCATTTTACAGCAGGTTGGAGCAGCCTGTATCTCAGCACAGGAATAAGGTAGGGAAGAATTCTAAGGCTCATTTTGACTGCCTCCAGAAGTTAGATCAGATGGCAAATTGGATTTGGTGCTAGGTCTTTCCCTTTAGGTTTTACCCCAACAATGTTTTCATTAGTTTCGCTCACTCTCGAAATCAAGCATTTTACAGCAGGTTGGAGCAGCCTGTATCTCAGCACAGGAATAAGGTAGGGAAGAATTCTAAGGCTCATTTTGACTGCCTCCAGAAGTTAGATCAGATGGCCAATTGGATTTGGTGCTAGGTCTTTCCCTTTAGGTTTTACCCCAACAATGTTTTCATTAGTTTCGCTCACTCTCGAAATCAAGCATTTTACAGCAGGTTGGAGCAGCCTGTATCTCAGCACAGGAATAAGGTAGGGAAGAATTCAAATGCTCATTTTGACTGCCTCCAGAAGTTAGATCAGATGGCAAATTGGATTTGGTGCTAGGTCTTTCCCCTTTAGGTTTTACCCCAACAATGTTTTCATTAGTTTCGCTCACTCTCGAAATCAAGCATTTTACAGCAGGTTGGAGCAGCCTGTATCTCAGCACAGGAATAAGTTAGGGAAGAATTCTAAGGCTCATTTTGACTGCCTCCAGAAGTTAGATCAGATGGCAAATTGGATTTGGTGCTAGGTCTTTCCCTTTAGGTTTTACCCCAACAATGTTTTCATTAGTTTCGCTCACTCTCGAAATCAAGCATTTTACAGCAGGTTGGAGCAGCCTGTATCTCAGCACAGGGAATAAGGTAGGGAAGAATTCTAAGGCTCATTTTGACTGCCTCCAGAAGTTAGATCAGCATGGCAAATTGGATTTGGTGCTAGGTCTTTCCCTTTAGGTTTTACCCCAACAATGTTTTCATTAGTTTCGCTCACTCTCGAAATCAAGCATTTTACAGCAGGTTGGAGCAGCCTGTATCTCAGCACAGGAATAAGGTAGGGAAGAATTCTAAGGCTCATTTTTGACTGCCTCCAGAAGTTAGATCAGATGGCAAATTGGATTTGGTGCTAGGTCTTTCCCTTTAGGTTTTACCCCAACAATGTTTTCATTAGTTTCGCTCACTCTCGAAATCAAGCATTTTACAGCAGGTTGGAGCAGCCTGTATCTCAGCACAGGAATAAGGTAGGGAAGAATTCTAAGGCTCATTTTGACTGCCTCCAGAAGTTAGATCAGATGGCAAATTGGATTTGGTGCTAGGTCTTTCCCTTTAGGTTTTACCCCCAACAATGTTTTCATTAGTTTCGCTCACTCTCGAAATCAAGCATTTTACAGCAGGTTGGAGCAGCCTGTATCTCAGCACAGGAATAAGGTAGGGAAGAATTCTAAGGCTCATTTTGACTGCCTCCAGAAGTTAGATCAGATGGCAAATTGGATTTGGTGCTAGGTCTTTCCCTTTAGGTTTTACCCCAACAATGTTTTCATTAGTTTCGCTCACTCTCGAAATCAAGCATTTTACAGCAGGTTGGAGCAGCCTGTATCTCAGCACAGGAATAAGGTAGGGAAGAATTCTAAGGCTCATTTTGACTGCCTCCAGAAGTTAGATCAGATGGCAAATTGGATTTGGTGCTAGGTCTTTCCCTTTAGGTTTTACCCCAACAATGTTTTCATTAGTTTCGCTCACTCTCGAAATCAAGCATTTTACAGCAGGTTGGAGCAGCCCTGTATCTCAGCACAGGAATAAGGTAGGGAAGAATTCTAAGGATCATTTTGACTGCCTCCAGAAGTTAGATCAGATGGCAAATTGGATTTGGTGCTAGGTCTTTCCCTTTAGGTTTTACCCCAACAATGTTTTCATTAGTTTCGCTCACTCTCGAAATCAAGCATTTTACAGCAGGTTGGAGCAGCCTGTATCTCAGCACAGGAATAAGGTAGGGAAGAATTCTAAGGATCATTTTGACTGCCTCCAGAAGTTAGATCAGATGGCAAATTGGATTTGGTGCTAGGTCTTTCCCTTTAGGTTTTACCCCAACAATGTTTTCATTAGTTTCGCTCACTCTCGAAATCAAGCATTTTACAGCAGGTTGGAGCAGCCTGTATCTCAGCACAGGAATAAGGTAGGGAAGAATTCTAAGGATCATTTTGACTGCCTCCAGAAGTTAGATCAGATGGCAAATTGGATTTGGTGCTAGGTCTTTCCCTTTAGGTTTTACCCCCAACAATGTTTTCATTAGTTTCGCTCACTCTCGAAATCAAGCATTTTACAGCAGGTTGGAGCAGCCTGTATCTCAGCACAGGAATAAGGTAGGGAAGAATTCTAAGGCTCATTTTGACTGCCTCCAGAAGTTAGATCAGATGGCCAATTGGATTTGGTGCTAGGTCTTTCCCTTTAGGTTTTACCCCAACAATGTTTTCATTAGTTTCGCTCACTCTCGAAATCAAGCATTTTACAGCAGGTTGGAGCAGCCTGTATCTCAGCACAGGAATAAGGTAGGGAAGAATTCAAATGCTCATTTTGACTGCCTCCAGAAGTTAGATCAGATGGCAAATTGGATTTGGTGCTAGGTCTTTCCCTTTAGGTTTTACCCCAACAATGTTTTCATTAGTTTCGCTCACTCTCGAAATCAAGCATTTTACAGCAGGTTGGAGCAGCCTGTATCTCAGCACAGGAATAAGGTAGGGAAGAATTCTAAGGATCATTTTGACTGCCTCCAGAAGTTAGATCAGATGGCAAATTGGATTTGGTGCTAGGTCTTTCCCTTTAGGTTTTACCCCAACAATGTTTTCATTAGTTTCGCTCACTCTCGAAATCAAGCATTTTACAGCAGGTTGGAGCAGCCTGTATCTCAGCACAGGAATAAGGTAGGGAAGAATTCTAAGGCTCATTTTGACTGCCTCCAGATGTTAGATCAGATGGCAAATTGGATTTGGTGCTAGGTCTTTCCCTTTAGGTTTTACCCCAACAATGTTTTCATTAGTTTCGCTCACTCTCGAAATCAAGCATTTTACAGCAGGTTGGAGCAGCCTGTATCTCAGCACAGGAATAAGGTAGGGGAAGAATTCTAAGGCTCATTTTGACTGCCTCCAGGAAGTTAGATCAGATGGCAAATTGGATTTGGTGCTAGGTCTTTCCCTTTAGGTTTTTACCCCAACAATGTTTTCATTAGTTTCGCTCACTCTCGAAATCAAGCATTTTACAGCAGGTTGGAGCAGCCTGTATCTCAGCACAGGAATAAGGTAGGGAAGAATTCTAAGGCTCATTTTGACTGCCTCCAGAAGTTAGATCAGATGGCAAATTGGATTTGGTGCTAGGTCTTTCCCTTTAGGTTTTACCCCAACAATGTTTTCATTAGTTTCGCTCACTCTCGAAATCAAGCATTTTACAGCAGGTTGGAGCAGCCTGTATCTCAGCACAGGAATAAGGTAGGGAAGAATTCTAAGGCTCATTTTGACTGCCTCCAGAAGTTAGATCAGATGGCAAATTGGATTTGGTGCTAGGTCTTTCCCTTTAGGTTTTACCCCAACAATGTTTTCATTAGTTTCGCTCACTCTCGAAATCAAGCATTTTACAGCAGGTTGGAGCAGCCTGTATCTCAGCACAGGAATAAGGTAGGGAAGAATTCTAAGGCTCATTTTGACTGCCTCCAGAAGTTAGATCAGATGGCAAATTGGATTTGGTGCTAGGTCTTTCCCTTTAGGTTTTACCCCAACAATGTTTTCATTAGTTTCGCTCACTCTCGAAATCAAGCATTTTACAGCAGGTTGGAGCAGCCTGTATCTCAGGCACAGGAATAAGGTAGGGAAGAATTCTAAGGATCATTTTGACTGCCTCCAGAAGTTAGATCAGATGGCAAATTGGATTTGGTGCTAGGTCTTTCCCTTTAGGTTTTACCCCAACAATGTTTTCATTAGTTTCGCTCACTCTCGAAATCAAGCATTTTACAGCAGGTTGGAGCAGCCTGTATCTCAGCACAGGAATAAGGTAGGGAAGAATTCTAAGGATCATTTTGACTGCCTCCAGAAGTTAGATCAGATGGCAAATTGGATTTGGTGCTAGGTCTTTCCCTTTAGGTTTTACCCCCAACAATGTTTTCATTAGTTTCGCTCACTCTCGAAATCAAGCATTTTACAGCAGGTTGGAGCAGCCTGTATCTCAGCACAGGAATAAGGTAGGGAAGAATTCTAAGGATCATTTTGACTGCCTCCAGAAGTTAGATCAGATGGCAAATTGGATTTGGTGCTAGGTCTTTCCCTTTAGGTTTTACCCCAACAATGTTTTCATTAGTTTCGCTCACTCTCGAAATCAAGCATTTTACAGCAGGTTGGAGCAGCCTGTATCTCAGCACAGGAATAAGGTAGGGAAGAATTCTAAGGCTCATTTTGACTGCCTCCAGAAGTTAGATCAGATGGCCAATTGGATTTGGTGCTAGGTCTTTCCCTTTAGGTTTTACCCCAACAATGTTTTCATTAGTTTCGCTCACTCTCGAAATCAAGCATTTTACAGCAGGTTGGAGCAGCCTGTATCTCAGCACAGGAATAAGGTAGGGAAGAATTCAAATGCTCATTTTGACTGCCTCCAGAAGTTAGATCAGATGGCAAATTGGATTTGGTGCTAGGTCTTTCCCTTTAGGTTTTACCCCAACAATGTTTTCATTAGTTTCGCTCACTCTCGAAATCAAGCATTTTACAGCAGGTTGGAGCAGCCTGTATCTCAGCACAGGAATAAGGTAGGGAAGAATTCTAAGGATCATTTTGACTGCCTCCAGAAGTTAGATCAGATGGCAAATTGGATTTGGTGCTAGGTCTTTCCCTTTAGGTTTTACCCCAACAATGTTTTCATTAGTTTCGCTCACTCTCGAAATCAAGCATTTTACAGCAGGTTGGAGCAGCCTGTATCTCAGCACAGGAATAAGGTAGGGAAGAATTCTAAGGCTCATTTTGACTGCCTCCAGAAGTTAGATCAGATGGCCAATTGGATTTGGTGCTAGGTCTTTCCCTTTAGGTTTTACCCCAACAATGTTTTCATTAGTTTCGCTCACTCTCGAAATCAAGCATTTTACAGCAGGTTGGAGCAGCCTGTATCTCAGCACAGGAATAAGGTAGGGAAGAATTCAAATGCTCATTTTGACTGCCTCCAGAAGTTAGATCAGATGGCAAATTGGATTTGGTGCTAGGTCTTTCCCTTTAGGTTTTACCCCAACAATGTTTTCATTAGTTTCGCTCACTCTCGAAATCAAGCATTTTACAGCAGGTTGGAGCAGCCTGTATCTCAGCACAGGAATAAGTTAGGGAAGAATTCTAAGGCTCATTTTGACTGCCTCCAGAAGTTAGATCAGATGGCAAATTGGATTTGGTGCTAGGTCTTTCCCTTTAGGTTTTACCCCAACAATGTTTTCATTAGTTTCGCTCACTCTCGAAATCAAGCATTTTACAGCAGGTTGGAGCAGCCTGTATCTCAGCACAGGAATAAGGTAGGGAAGAATTCTAAGGCTCATTTTGACTGCCTCCAGAAGTTAGATCAGATGGCAAATTGGATTTGGTGCTAGGTCTTTCCCTTTAGGTTTTACCCCAACAATGTTTTCATTAGTTTCGCTCACTCTCGAAATCAAGCATTTTACAGCAGGTTGGAGCAGCCTGTATCTCAGCACAGGAATAAGGTAGGGAAGAATTCTAAGGCTCATTTTGACTGCCTCCAGAAGTTAGATCAGATGGCAAATTGGATTTGGTGCTAGGTCTTTCCCTTTAGGTTTTACCCCAACAATGTTTTCATTAGTTTCGCTCACTCTCGAAATCAAGCATTTTACAGCAGGTTGGAGCAGCCTGTATCTCAGCACAGGAATAAGGTAGGGAAGAATTCTAAGGCTCATTTTGACTGCCTCCAGAAGTTAGATCAGATGGCAAATTGGATTTGGTGCTAGGTCTTTCCCTTTAGGTTTTACCCCAACAATGTTTTCATTAGTTTCGCTCACTCTCGAAATCAAGCATTTTACAGCAGGTTGGAGCAGCCTGTATCTCAGCACAGGAATAAGGTAGGGAAGAATTCTAAGGCTCATTTTGACTGCCTCCAGAAGTTAGATCAGATGGCAAATTGGATTTGGTGCTAGGTCTTTCCCTTTAGGTTTTACCCCAACAATGTTTTCATTAGTTTCGCTCACTCTCGAAATCAAGCATTTTACAGCAGGTTGGAGCAGCCTGTATCTCAGCACAGGAATAAGGTAGGGAAGAATTCTAAGGCTCATTTTGACTGCCTCCAGAAGTTAGATCAGATGGCAAATTGGATTTGGTGCTAGGTCTTTCCCTTTAGGTTTTACCCCAACAATGTTTTCATTAGTTTCGCTCACTCTCGAAATCAAGCATTTTACAGCAGGTTGGAGCAGCCTGTATCTCAGCACAGGAATAAGGTAGGGAAGAATTCTAAGGATCATTTTGACTGCCTCCAGAAGTTAGATCAGATGGCAAATTGGATTTGGTGCTAGGTCTTTCCCTTTAGGTTTTACCCCAACAATGTTTTCATTAGTTTCGCTCACTCTCGAAATCAAGCATTTTACAGCAGGTTGGAGCAGCCTGTATCTCAGCACAGGAATAAGGTAGGGAAGAATTCTAAGGATCATTTTGACTGCCTCCAGAAGTTAGATCAGATGGCAAATTGGATTTGGTGCTAGGTCTTTCCCTTTAGGTTTTACCCCAACAATGTTTTCATTAGTTTCGCTCACTCTCGAAATCAAGCATTTTACAGCAGGCTGGAGCAGCCTGTATCTCAGCACAGGAATAAGGTAGGGAAGAATTCTAAGGATCATTTTGACTGCCTCCAGAAGTTAGATCAGATGGCAAATTGGATTTGGTGCTAGGTCTTTCCCTTTAGGTTTTACCCCAACAATGTTTTCATTAGTTTCGCTCACTCTCGAAATCAAGCATTTTACAGCAGGTTGGAGCAGCCTGTATCTCAGCACAGGAATAAGGTAGGGAAGAATTCTAAGGCTCATTTTGACTGCCTCCAGAAGTTAGATCAGATGGCAAATTGGATTTGGTGCTAGGTCTTTCCCTTTAGGTTTTACCCCAACAATGTTTTCATTAGTTTCGCTCACTCTCGAAATCAAGCATTTTACAGCAGGTTGGAGCAGCCTGTATCTCAGCACAGGAATAAGGTAGGGAAGAATTCTAAGGATCATTTTGACTGCCTCCAGAAGTTAGATCAGATGGCAAATTGGATTTGGTGCTAGGTCTTTCCCTTTAGGTTTTACCCCAACAATGTTTTCATTAGTTTCGCTCACTCTCGAAATCAAGCATTTTACAGCAGGTTGGAGCAGCCTGTATCTCAGCACAGGAATAAGGTAGGGAAGAATTCTAAGGCTCATTTTGACTGCCTCCAGAAGTTAGATCAGATGGCAAATTGGATTTGGTGCTAGGTCTTTCCCTTTAGGTTTTACCCCAACAATGTTTTCATTAGTTTCGCTCACTCTCGAAATCAAGCATTTTACAGCAGGTTGGAGCAGCCTGTATCTCAGCACAGGAATAAGGTAGGGAAGAATTCTAAGGCTCATTTTGA
Source organism: Melanerpes formicivorus (assembly GCF_026170545.1). NCBI lineage: Eukaryota > Metazoa > Chordata > Aves > Piciformes > Picidae > Melanerpes > Melanerpes formicivorus. The sequence goes on from NW_027143738.1 coordinate 7,632, forward strand.
CTGCCTCCAGAAGTTAGATCAGATGGCAAATTGGATTTGGTGCTAGGTCTTTCCCTTTAGGTTTTACCCCAACAATGTTTTCATTAGTTTCGCTCACTCTCGAAATCAAGCATTTTACAGCAGGTTGGAGCAGCCTGTATCTCAGCACAGGAATAAGGTAGGGAAGAATTCTAAGGCTCATTTTGACTGCCTCCAGAAGTTAGATCAGATGGCAAATTGGATTTGGTGCTAGGTCCTTCCCTTTAGGTTTTACCCCAACAATGTTTTCATTAGTTTCGCTCACTCTCGAAATCAAGCATTTTACAGCAGGTTGGAGCAGCCTGTATCTCAGCACAGGAATAAGGTAGGGAAGAATTCTAAGGCTCATTTTGACTGCCTCCAGAAGTTAGATCAGATGGCAAATTGGATTTGGTGCTAGGTCTTTCCCTTTAGGTTTTACCCCAACAATGTTTTCATTAGTTTCGCTCACTCTCGAAATCAAGCATTTTACAGCAGGTTGGAGCAGCCTGTATCTCAGCACAGGAATAAGGTAGGGAAGAATTCTAAGGCTCATTTTGACTGCCTCCAGAAGTTAGATCAGATGGCAAATTGGATTTGGTGCTAGGTCCTTCCCTTTAGGTTTTACCCCAACAATGTTTTCATTAGTTTCGCTCACTCTCGAAATCAAGCATTTTACAGCAGGTTGGAGCAGCCTGTATCTCAGCACAGGAATAAGGTAGGGAAGAATTCTAAGGCTCATTTTGACTGCCTCCAGAAGTTAGATCAGATGGCAAATTGGATTTGGTGCTAGGTCTTTCCCTTTAGGTTTTACCCCAACAATGTTTTCATTAGTTTCGCTCACTCTCGAAATCAAGCATTTTACAGCAGGTTGGAGCAGCCTGTATCTCAGCACAGGAATAAGGTAGGGAAGAATTCTAAGGCTCATTTTGACTGCCTCCAGAAGTTAGATCAGATGGCAAATTGGATTTGGTGCTAGGTCTTTCCCTTTAGGTTTTACCCCAACAATGTTTTCATTAGTTTCGCTCACTCTCGAAATCAAGCATTTTACAGCAGGTTGGAGCAGCCTGTATCTCAGCACAGGAATAAGGTAGGGAAGAATTCTAAGGCTCATTTTGACTGCCTCCAGAAGTTAGATCAGATGGCAAATTGGATTTGGTGCTAGGTCTTTCCCTTTAGGTTTTACCCCAACAATGTTTTCATTAGTTTCGCTCACTCTCGAAATCAAGCATTTTACAGCAGGTTGGAGCAGCCTGTATCTCAGCACAGGAATAAGGTAGGGAAGAATTCTAAGGCTCATTTTGACTGCCTCCAGAAGTTAGATCAGATGGCAAATTGGATTTGGTGCTAGGTCTTTCCCTTTAGGTTTTACCCCAACAATGTTTTCATTAGTTTCGCTCACTCTCGAAATCAAGCATTTTACAGCAGGTTGGAGCAGCCTGTATCTCAGCACAGGAATAAGGTAGGGAAGAATTCTAAGGCTCATTTTGACTGCCTCCAGAAGTTAGATCAGATGGCAAATTGGATTTGGTGCTAGGTCTTTCCCTTTAGGTTTTACCCCAACAATGTTTTCATTAGTTTCGCTCACTCTCGAAATCAAGCATTTTACAGCAGGTTGGAGCAGCCTGTATCTCAGCACAGGAATAAGGTAGGGAAGAATTCTAAGGCTCATTTTGACTGCCTCCAGAAGTTAGATCAGATGGCAAATTGGATTTGGTGCTAGGTCTTTCCCTTTAGGTTTTACCCCAACAATGTTTTCATTAGTTTCGCTCACTCTCGAAATCAAGCATTTTACAGCAGGTTGGAGCAGCCTGTATCTCAGCACAGGAATAAGGTAGGGAAGAATTCTAAGGATCATTTTGACTGCCTCCAGAAGTTAGATCAGATGGCAAATTGGATTTGGTGCTAGGTCTTTCCCTTTAGGTTTTACCCCAACAATGTTTTCATTAGTTTCGCTCACTCTCGAAATCAAGCATTTTACAGCAGGTTGGAGCAGCCTGTATCTCAGCACAGGAATAAGGTAGGGAAGAATTCTAAGGATCATTTTGACTGCCTCCAGAAGTTAGATCAGATGGCAAATTGGATTTGGTGCTAGGTCTTTCCCTTTAGGTTTTACCCCAACAATGTTTTCATTAGTTTCGCTCACTCTCGAAATCAAGCATTTTACAGCAGGTTGGAGCAGCCTGTATCTCAGCACAGGAATAAGGTAGGGAAGAATTCAAAGGATCATTTTGACTGCCTCCAGAAGTTAGATCAGATGGCAAATTGGATTTGGTGCTAGGTCTTTCCCTTTAGGTTTTACCCCAACAATGTTTTCATTAGTTTCGCTCACTCTCGAAATCAAGCATTTTACAGCAGGCTGGAGCAGCCTGTATCTCAGCACAGGAATAAGGTAGGGAAGAATTCTAAGGATCATTTTGACTGCCTCCAGAAGTTAGATCAGATGGCAAATTGGATTTGGTGCTAGGTCTTTCCCTTTAGGTTTTACCCCAACAATGTTTTCATTAGTTTCGCTCACTCTCGAAATCAAGCATTTTACAGCAGGTTGGAGCAGCCTGTATCTCAGCACAGGAATAAGGTAGGGAAGAATTCTAAGGATCATTTTGACTGCCTCCAGAAGTTAGATCAGATGGCAAATTGGATTTGGTGCTAGGTCTTTCCCTTTAGGTTTTACCCCAACAATGTTTTCATTAGTTTCGCTCACTCTCGAAATCAAGCATTTTACAGCAGGTTGGAGCAGCCTGTATCTCAGCACAGGAATAAGGTAGGGAAGAATTCAAAGGATCATTTTGACTGCCTCCAGAAGTTAGATCAGATGGCCAATTGGATTTGGTGCTAGGTCTTTCCCTTTAGGTTTTACCCCAACAATGTTTTCATTAGTTTCGCTCACTCTCGAAATCAAGCATTTTACAGCAGGTTGGAGCAGCCTGTATCTCAGCACAGGAATAAGGTAGGGAAGAATTCTAAGGCTCATTTTGACTGCCTCCAGAAGTTAGATCAGATGGCAAATTGGATTTGGTGCTAGGTCTTTCCCTTTAGGTTTTACCCCAACAATGTTTTCATTAGTTTCGCTCACTCTCGAAATCAAGCATTTTACAGCAGGTTGGAGCAGCCTGTATCTCAGCACAGGAATAAGGTAGGGAAGAATTCTAAGGCTCATTTTGACTGCCTCCAGAAGTTAGATCAGATGGCAAATTGGATTTGGTGCTAGGTCCTTCCCTTTAGGTTTTACCCCAACAATGTTTTCATTAGTTTCGCTCACTCTCGAAATCAAGCATTTTACAGCAGGTTGGAGCAGCCTGTATCTCAGCACAGGAATAAGGTAGGGAAGAATTCTAAGGCTCATTTTGACTGCCTCCAGAAGTTAGATCAGATGGCAAATTGGATTTGGTGCTAGGTCTTTCCCTTTAGGTTTTACCCCAACAATGTTTTCATTAGTTTCGCTCACTCTCGAAATCAAGCATTTTACAGCAGGTTGGAGCAGCCTGTATCTCAGCACAGGAATAAGGTAGGGAAGAATTCTAAGGATCATTTTGACTGCCTCCAGAAGTTAGATCAGATGGCAAATTGGATTTGGTGCTAGGTCTTTCCCTTTAGGTTTTACCCCAACAATGTTTTCATTAGTTTCGCTCACTCTCGAAATCAAGCATTTTACAGCAGGTTGGAGCAGCCTGTATCTCAGCACAGGAATAAGGTAGGGAAGAATTCAAATGCTCATTTTGACTGCCTCCAGAAGTTAGATCAGATGGCAAATTGGATTTGGTGCTAGGTCTTTCCCTTTAGGTTTTACCCCAACAATGTTTTCATTAGTTTCGCTCACTCTCGAAATCAAGCATTTTACAGCAGGTTGGAGCAGCCTGTATCTCAGCACAGGAATAAGGTAGGGAAGAATTCTAAGGATCATTTTGACTGCCTCCAGAAGTTAGATCAGATGGCAAATTGGATTTGGTGCTAGGTCTTTCCCTTTAGGTTTTACCCCAACAATGTTTTCATTAGTTTCGCTCACTCTCGAAATCAAGCATTTTACAGCAGGTTGGAGCAGCCTGTATCTCAGCACAGGAATAAGGTAGGGAAGAATTCTAAGGCTCATTTTGACTGCCTCCAGAAGTTAGATCAGATGGCAAATTGGATTTGGTGCTAGGTCTTTCCCTTTAGGTTTTACCCCAACAATGTTTTCATTAGTTTCGCTCACTCTCGAAATCAAGCATTTTACAGCAGGTTGGAGCAGCCTGTATCTCAGCACAGGAATAAGGTAGGGAAGAATTCTAAGGCTCATTTTGACTGCCTCCAGAAGTTAGATCAGATGGCAAATTGGATTTGGTGCTAGGTCTTTCCCTTTAGGTTTTACCCCAACAATGTTTTCATTAGTTTCGCTCACTCTCGAAATCAAGCATTTTACAGCAGGTTGGAGCAGCCTGTATCTCAGCACAGGAATAAGGTAGGGAAGAATTCTAAGGCTCATTTTGACTGCCTCCAGAAGTTAGATCAGATGGCAAATTGGATTTGGTGCTAGGTCTTTCCCTTTAGGTTTTACCCCAACAATGTTTTCATTAGTTTCGCTCACTCTCGAAATCAAGCATTTTACAGCAGGTTGGAGCAGCCTGTATCTCAGCACAGGAATAAGGTAGGGAAGAATTCTAAGGATCATTTTGACTGCCTCCAGAAGTTAGATCAGATGGCAAATTGGATTTGGTGCTAGGTCTTTCCCTTTAGGTTTTACCCCAACAATGTTTTCATTAGTTTCGCTCACTCTCGAAATCAAGCATTTTACAGCAGGTTGGAGCAGCCTGTATCTCAGCACAGGAATAAGGTAGGGAAGAATTCTAAGGATCATTTTGACTGCCTCCAGAAGTTAGATCAGATGGCAAATTGGATTTGGTGCTAGGTCTTTCCCTTTAGGTTTTACCCCAACAATGTTTTCATTAGTTTCGCTCACTCTCGAAATCAAGCATTTTACAGCAGGTTGGAGCAGCCTGTATCTCAGCACAGGAATAAGGTAGGGAAGAATTCTAAGGCTCATTTTGACTGCCTCCAGAAGTTAGATCAGATGGCAAATTGGATTTGGTGCTAGGTCTTTCCCTTTAGGTTTTACCCCAACAATGTTTTCATTAGTTTCGCTCACTCTCGAAATCAAGCATTTTACAGCAGGTTGGAGCAGCCTGTATCTCAGCACAGGAATAAGGTAGGGAAGAATTCTAAGGCTCATTTTGACTGCCTCCAGAAGTTAGATCAGATGGCAAATTGGATTTGGTGCTAGGTCTTTCCCTTTAGGTTTTACCCCAACAATGTTTTCATTAGTTTCGCTCACTCTCGAAATCAAGCATTTTACAGCAGGTTGGAGCAGCCTGTATCTCAGCACAGGAATAAGGTAGGGAAGAATTCTAAGGCTCATTTTGACTGCCTCCAGAAGTTAGATCAGATGGCAAATTGGATTTGGTGCTAGGTCTTTCCCTTTAGGTTTTACCCCAACAATGTTTTCATTAGTTTCGCTCACTCTCGAAATCAAGCATTTTACAGCAGGCTGTAGCAGCCTGTATCTCAGCACAGGAATAAGGTAGGGAAGAATTCTAAGGATCATTTTGACTGCCTCCAGAAGTTAGATCAGATGGCAAATTGGATTTGGTGCTAGGTCTTTCCCTTTAGGTTTTACCCCAACAATGTTTTCATTAGTTTCGCTCACTCTCGAAATCAAGCATTTTACAGCAGGTTGGAGCAGCCTGTATCTCAGCACAGGAATAAGGTAGGGAAGAATTCTAAGGCTCATTTTGACTGCCTCCAGAAGTTAGATCAGATGGCAAATTGGATTTGGTGCTAGGTCTTTCCCTTTAGGTTTTACCCCAACAATGTTTTCATTAGTTTCGCTCACTCTCGAAATCAAGCATTTTACAGCAGGTTGGAGCAGCCTGTATCTCAGCACAGGAATAAGGTAGGGAAGAATTCTAAGGCTCATTTTGACTGCCTCCAGAAGTTAGATCAGATGGCAAATTGGATTTGGTACTAGGTCTTTCCCTTTAGGTTTTACCCCAACAATGTTTTCATTAGTTTCGCTCACTCTCGAAATCAAGCATTTTACAGCAGGTTGGAGCAGCCTGTATCTCAGCACAGGAATAAGGTAGGGAAGAATTCTAAGGCTCATTTTGACTGCCTCCAGAAGTTAGATCAGATGGCAAATTGGATTTGGTGCTAGGTCTTTCCCTTTAGGTTTTACCCCAACAATGTTTTCATTAGTTTCGCTCACTCTCGAAATCAAGCATTTTACAGCAGGTTGGAGCAGCCTGTATCTCAGCACAGGAATAAGGTAGGGAAGAATTCTAAGGCTCATTTTGACTGCCTCCAGAAGTTAGATCAGATGGCAAATTGGATTTGGTGCTAGGTCTTTCCCTTTAGGTTTTACCCCAACAATGTTTTCATTAGTTTCGCTCACTCTCGAAATCAAGCATTTTACAGCAGGTTGGAGCAGCCTGTATCTCAGCACAGGAATAAGGTAGGGAAGAATTCTAAGGCTCATTTTGACTGCCTCCAGAAGTTAGATCAGATGGCAAATTGGATTTGGTGCTAGGTCTTTCCCTTTAGGTTTTACCCCAACAATGTTTTCATTAGTTTCGCTCACTCTCGAAATCAAGCATTTTACAGCAGGTTGGAGCAGCCTGTATCTCAGCACAGGAATAAGGTAGGGAAGAATTCTAAGGCTCATTTTGACTGCCTCCAGAAGTTAGATCAGATGGCAAATTGGATTTGGTGCTAGGTCTTTCCCTTTAGGTTTTACCCCAACAATGTTTTCATTAGTTTCGCTCACTCTCGAAATCAAGCATTTTACAGCAGGTTGGAGCAGCCTGTATCTCAGCACAGGAATAAGGTAGGGAAGAATTCTAAGGCTCATTTTGACTGCCTCCAGAAGTTAGATCAGATGGCAAATTGGATTTGGTGCTAGGTCTTTCCCTTTAGGTTTTACCCCAACAATGTTTTCATTAGTTTCGCTCACTCTCGAAATCAAGCATTTTACAGCAGGTTGGAGCAGCCTGTATCTCAGCACAGGAATAAGGTAGGGAAGAATTCTAAGGATCATTTTGACTGCCTCCAGAAGTTAGATCAGATGGCAAATTGGATTTGGTGCTAGGTCTTTCCCTTTAGGTTTTACCCCAACAATGTTTTCATTAGTTTCGCTCACTCTCGAAATCAAGCATTTTACAGCAGGTTGGAGCAGCCTGTATCTCAGCACAGGAATAAGGTAGGGAAGAATTCTAAGGCTCATTTTGACTGCCTCCAGAAGTTAGATCAGATGGCAAATTGGATTTGGTGCTAGGTCTTTCCCTTTAGGTTTTACCCCAACAATGTTTTCATTAGTTTCGCTCACTCTCGAAATCAAGCATTTTACAGCAGGTTGGAGCAGCCTGTATCTCAGCACAGGAATAAGGTAGGGAAGAATTCTAAGGCTCATTTTGACTGCCTCCAGAAGTTAGATCAGATGGCAAATTGGATTTGGTGCTAGGTCTTTCCCTTTAGGTTTTACCCCAACAATGTTTTCATTAGTTTCGCTCACTCTCGAAATCAAGCATTTTACAGCAGGTTGGAGCAGCCTGTATCTCAGCACAGGAATAAGGTAGGGAAGAATTCTAAGGCTCATTTTGACTGCCTCCAGAAGTTAGATCAGATGGCAAATTGGATTTGGTGCTAGGTCTTTCCCTTTAGGTTTTACCCCAACAATGTTTTCATTAGTTTCGCTCACTCTCGAAATCAAGCATTTTACAGCAGGTTGGAGCAGCCTGTATCTCAGCACAGGAATAAGGTAGGGAAGAATTCTAAGGATCATTTTGACTGCCTCCAGAAGTTAGATCAGATGGCAAATTGGATTTGGTGCTAGGTCTTTCCCTTTAGGTTTTACCCCAACAATGTTTTCATTAGTTTCGCTCACTCTCGAAATCAAGCATTTTACAGCAGGTTGGAGCAGCCTGTATCTCAGCACAGGAATAAGGTAGGGAAGAATTCTAAGGCTCATTTTGACTGCCTCCAGAAGTTAGATCAGATGGCAAATTGGATTTGGTGCTAGGTCTTTCCCTTTAGGTTTTACCCCAACAATGTTTTCATTAGTTTCGCTCACTCTCGAAATCAAGCATTTTACAGCAGGTTGGAGCAGCCTGTATCTCAGCACAGGAATAAGGTAGGGAAGAATTCAAAGGATCATTTTGACTGCCTCCAGAAGTTAGATCAGATGGCAAATTGGATTTGGTGCTAGGTCTTTCCCTTTAGGTTTTACCCCAACAATGTTTTCATTAGTTTCGCTCACTCTCGAAATCAAGCATTTTACAGCAGGCTGTAGCAGCCTGTATCTCAGCACAGGAATAAGGTAGGGAAGAATTCTAAGGATCATTTTGACTGCCTCCAGAAGTTAGATCAGATGGCAAATTGGATTTGGTGCTAGGTCTTTCCCTTTAGGTTTTACCCCAACAATGTTTTCATTAGTTTCGCTCACTCTCGAAATCAAGCATTTTACAGCAGGTTGGAGCAGCCTGTATCTCAGCACAGGAATAAGGTAGGGAAGAATTCTAAGGCTCATTTTGACTGCCTCCAGAAGTTAGATCAGATGGCAAATTGGATTTGGTGCTAGGTCTTTCCCTTTAGGTTTTACCCCAACAATGTTTTCATTAGTTTCGCTCACTCTCGAAATCAAGCATTTTACAGCAGGTTGGAGCAGCCTGTATCTCAGCACAGGAATAAGGTAGGGAAGAATTCTAAGGCTCATTTTGACTGCCTCCAGAAGTTAGATCAGATGGCAAATTGGATTTGGTACTAGGTCTTTCCCTTTAGGTTTTACCCCAACAATGTTTTCATTAGTTTCGCTCACTCTCGAAATCAAGCATTTTACAGCAGGTTGGAGCAGCCTGTATCTCAGCACAGGAATAAGGTAGGGAAGAATTCTAAGGCTCATTTTGACTGCCTCCAGAAGTTAGATCAGATGGCAAATTGGATTTGGTGCTAGGTCTTTCCCTTTAGGTTTTACCCCAACAATGTTTTCATTAGTTTCGCTCACTCTCGAAATCAAGCATTTTACAGCAGGTTGGAGCAGCCTGTATCTCAGCACAGGAATAAGGTAGGGAAGAATTCTAAGGCTCATTTTGACTGCCTCCAGAAGTTAGATCAGATGGCAAATTGGATTTGGTGCTAGGTCTTTCCCTTTAGGTTTTACCCCAACAATGTTTTCATTAGTTTCGCTCACTCTCGAAATCAAGCATTTTACAGCAGGTTGGAGCAGCCTGTATCTCAGCACAGGAATAAGGTAGGGAAGAATTCTAAGGCTCATTTTGACTGCCTCCAGAAGTTAGATCAGATGGCAAATTGGATTTGGTGCTAGGTCTTTCCCTTTAGGTTTTACCCCAACAATGTTTTCATTAGTTTCGCTCACTCTCGAAATCAAGCATTTTACAGCAGGTTGGAGCAGCCTGTATCTCAGCACAGGAATAAGGTAGGGAAGAATTCTAAGGCTCATTTTGACTGCCTCCAGAAGTTAGATCAGATGGCAAATTGGATTTGGTGCTAGGTCTTTCCCTTTAGGTTTTACCCCAACAATGTTTTCATTAGTTTCGCTCACTCTCGAAATCAAGCATTTTACAGCAGGTTGGAGCAGCCTGTATCTCAGCACAGGAATAAGGTAGGGAAGAATTCTAAGGCTCATTTTGACTGCCTCCAGAAGTTAGATCAGATGGCAAATTGGATTTGGTGCTAGGTCTTTCCCTTTAGGTTTTACCCCAACAATGTTTTCATTAGTTTCGCTCACTCTCGAAATCAAGCATTTTACAGCAGGTTGGAGCAGCCTGTATCTCAGCACAGGAATAAGGTAGGGAAGAATTCTAAGGATCATTTTGACTGCCTCCAGAAGTTAGATCAGATGGCAAATTGGATTTGGTGCTAGGTCTTTCCCTTTAGGTTTTACCCCAACAATGTTTTCATTAGTTTCGCTCACTCTCGAAATCAAGCATTTTACAGCAGGTTGGAGCAGCCTGTATCTCAGCACAGGAATAAGGTAGGGAAGAATTCTAAGGATCATTTTGACTGCCTCCAGAAGTTAGATCAGATGGCAAATTGGATTTGGTGCTAGGTCTTTCCCTTTAGGTTTTACCCCAACAATGTTTTCATTAGTTTCGCTCACTCTCGAAATCAAGCATTTTACAGCAGGTTGGAGCAGCCTCTATCTCAGCAGAGGAATAAGGTAGGGAAGAATTCTAAGGATCATTTTGACTGCCTCCAGAAGTTAGATCAGATGGCAAATTGGATTTGGTGCTAGGTCTTTCCCTTTAGGTTTTACCCCAACAATGTTTTCATTAGTTTCGCTCACTCTCGAAATCAAGCATTTTGCAGCAGGTTGGAGCAGCCTGTATCTCAGCACAGGAATAAGGTAGGGAAGAATTCAAAGGATCATTTTGACTGCCTCCAGAAGTTAGATCAGATGGCAAATTGGATTTGGTGCTAGGTCTTTCCCTTTAGGTTTTACCCCAACAATGTTTTCATTAGTTTCGCTCACTCTCGAAATCAAGCATTTTACAGCAGGCTGGAGCAGCCTGTATCTCAGCACAGGAATAAGGTAGGGAAGAATTCTAAGGATCATTTTGACTGCCTCCAGAAGTTAGATCAGATGGCAAATTGGATTTGGTGCTAGGTCTTTCCCTTTAGGTTTTACCCCAACAATGTTTTCATTAGTTTCGCTCACTCTCGAAATCAAGCATTTTACAGCAGGTTGGAGCAGCCTGTATCTCAGCACAGGAATAAGGTAGGGAAGAATTCTAAGGATCATTTTGACTGCCTCCAGAAGTTAGATCAGATGGCAAATTGGATTTGGTGCTAGGTCTTTCCCTTTAGGTTTTACCCCAACAATGTTTTCATTAGTTTCGCTCACTCTCGAAATCAAGCATTTTACAGCAGGTTGGAGCAGCCTGTATCTCAGCACAGGAATAAGGTAGGGAAGAATTCTAAGGATCATTTTGACTGCCTCCAGAAGTTAGATCAGATGGCAAATTGGATTTGGTGCTAGGTCTTTCCCTTTAGGTTTTACCCCAACAATGTTTTCATTAGTTTCGCTCACTCTCGAAATCAAGCATTTTACAGCAGGTTGGAGCAGCCTGTATCTCAGCACAGGAATAAGGTAGGGAAGAATTCTAAGGATCATTTTGACTGCCTCCAGAAGTTAGATCAGATGGCAAATTGGATTTGGTGCTAGGTCTTTCCCTTTAGGTTTTACCCCAACAATGTTTTCATTAGTTTCGCTCACTCTCGAAATCAAGCATTTTACAGCAGGTTGGAGCAGCCTGTATCTCAGCACAGGAATAAGGTAGGGAAGAATTCTAAGGCTCATTTTGACTGCCTCCAGAAGTTAGATCAGATGGCAAATTGGATTTGGTGCTAGGTCTTTCCCTTTAGGTTTTACCCCAACAATGTTTTCATTAGTTTCGCTCACTCTCGAAATCAAGCATTTTACAGCAGGTTGGAGCAGCCTGTATCTCAGCACAGGAATAAGGTAGGGAAGAATTCTAAGGCTCATTTTGACTGCCTCCAGAAGTTAGATCAGATGGCAAATTGGATTTGGTGCTAGGTCTTTCCCTTTAGGTTTTACCCCAACAATGTTTTCATTAGTTTCGCTCACTCTCGAAATCAAGCATTTTACAGCAGGTTGGAGCAGCCTGTATCTCAGCACAGGAATAAGGTAGGGAAGAATTCTAAGGCTCATTTTGACTGCCTCCAGAAGTTAGATCAGATGGCAAATTGGATTTGGTGCTAGGTCTTTCCCTTTAGGTTTTACCCCAACAATGTTTTCATTAGTTTCGCTCACTCTCGAAATCAAGCATTTTACAGCAGGTTGGAGCAGCCTGTATCTCAGCACAGGAATAAGGTAGGGAAGAATTCAAAGGATCATTTTGACTGCCTCCAGAAGTTAGATCAGATGGCAAATTGGATTTGGTGCTAGGTCTTTCCCTTTAGGTTTTACCCCAACAATGTTTTCATTAGTTTCGCTCACTCTCGAAATCAAGCATTTTACAGCAGGCTGGAGCAGCCTGTATCTCAGCACAGGAATAAGGTAGGGAAGAATTCTAAGGATCATTTTGACTGCCTCCAGAAGTTAGATCAGATGGCAAATTGGATTTGGTGCTAGGTCTTTCCCTTTAGGTTTTACCCCAACAATGTTTTCATTAGTTTCGCTCACTCTCGAAATCAAGCATTTTACAGCAGGTTGGAGCAGCCTGTATCTCAGCACAGGAATAAGGTAGGGAAGAATTCTAAGGCTCATTTTGACTGCCTCCAGAAGTTAGATCAGATGGCAAATTGGATTTGGTGCTAGGTCTTTCCCTTTAGGTTTTACCCCAACAATGTTTTCATTAGTTTCGCTCACTCTCGAAATCAAGCATTTTACAGCAGGTTGGAGCAGCCTGTATCTCAGCACAGGAATAAGGTAGGGAAGAATTCTAAGGATCATTTTGACTGCCTCCAGAAGTTAGATCAGATGGCAAATTGGATTTGGTGCTAGGTCTTTCCCTTTAGGTTTTACCCCAACAATGTTTTCATTAGTTTCGCTCACTCTCGAAATCAAGCATTTTACAGCAGGTTGGAGCAGCCTGTATCTCAGCACAGGAATAAGGTAGGGAAGAATTCTAAGGCTCATTTTGACTGCCTCCAGAAGTTAGATCAGATGGCAAATTGGATTTGGTGCTAGGTCTTTCCCTTTAGGTTTTACCCCAACAATGTTTTCATTAGTTTCGCTCACTCTCGAAATCAAGCATTTTACAGCAGGTTGGAGCAGCCTGTATCTCAGCACAGGAATAAGGTAGGGAAGAATTCTAAGGCTCATTTTGACTGCCTCCAGAAGTTAGATCAGATGGCAAATTGGATTTGGTGCTAGGTCTTTCCCTTTAGGTTTTACCCCAACAATGTTTTCATTAGTTTCGCTCACTCTCGAAATCAAGCATTTTACAGCAGGTTGGAGCAGCCTGTATCTCAGCACAAGAATAAGGTAGGGAAGAATTCTAAGGCTCATTTTGACTGCCTCCAGAAGTTAGATCAGATGGCAAATTGGATTTGGTGCTAGGTCTTTCCCTTTAGGTTTTACCCCAACAATGTTTTCATTAGTTTCGCTCACTCTCGAAATCAAGCATTTTACAGCAGGTTGGAGCAGCCTGTATCTCAGCACAGGAATAAGGTAGGGAAGAATTCTAAGGCTCATTTTGACTGCCTCCAGAAGTTAGATCAGATGGCAAATTGGATTTGGTGCTAGGTCTTTCCCTTTAGGTTTTACCCCAACAATGTTTTCATTAGTTTCGCTCACTCTCGAAATCAAGCATTTTACAGCAGGTTGGAGCAGCCTGTATCTCAGCACAGGAATAAGGTAGGGAAGAATTCTAAGGCTCATTTTGACTGCCTCCAGAAGTTAGATCAGATGGCAAATTGGATTTGGTGCTAGGTCTTTCCCTTTAGGTTTTACCCCAACAATGTTTTCATTAGTTTCGCTCACTCTCGAAATCAAGCATTTTACAGCAGGTTGGAGCAGCCTGTATCTCAGCACAGGAATAAGGTAGGGAAGAATTCAAAGGATCATTTTGACTGCCTCCAGAAGTTAGATCAGATGGCAAATTGGATTTGGTGCTAGGTCTTTCCCTTTAGGTTTTACCCCAACAATGTTTTCATTAGTTTCGCTCACTCTCGAAATCAAGCATTTTACAGCAGGCTGGAGCAGCCTGTATCTCAGCACAGGAATAAGGTAGGGAAGAATTCTAAGGATCATTTTGACTGCCTCCAGAAGTTAGATCAGATGGCAAATTGGATTTGGTGCTAGGTCTTTCCCTTTAGGTTTTACCCCAACAATGTTTTCATTAGTTTCGCTCACTCTCGAAATCAAGCATTTTACAGCAGGTTGGAGCAGCCTGTATCTCAGCACAGGAATAAGGTAGGGAAGAATTCTAAGGCTCATTTTGACTGCCTCCAGAAGTTAGATCAGATGGCAAATTGGATTTGGTGCTAGGTCTTTCCCTTTAGGTTTTACCCCAACAATGTTTTCATTAGTTTCGCTCACTCTCGAAATCAAGCATTTTACAGCAGGTTGGAGCAGCCTGTATCTCAGCACAGGAATAAGGTAGGGAAGAATTCTAAGGATCATTTTGACTGCCTCCAGAAGTTAGATCAGATGGCAAATTGGATTTGGTGCTAGGTCTTTCCCTTTAGGTTTTACCCCAACAATGTTTTCATTAGTTTCGCTCACTCTCGAAATCAAGCATTTTACAGCAGGTTGGAGCAGCCTGTATCTCAGCACAGGAATAAGGTAGGGAAGAATTCTAAGGCTCATTTTGACTGCCTCCAGAAGTTAGATCAGATGGCAAATTGGATTTGGTGCTAGGTCTTTCCCTTTAGGTTTTACCCCAACAATGTTTTCATTAGTTTCGCTCACTCTCGAAATCAAGCATTTTACAGCAGGTTGGAGCAGCCTGTATCTCAGCACAGGAATAAGGTAGGGAAGAATTCTAAGGCTCATTTTGACTGCCTCCAGAAGTTAGATCAGATGGCAAATTGGATTTGGTGCTAGGTCTTTCCCTTTAGGTTTTACCCCAACAATGTTTTCATTAGTTTCGCTCACTCTCGAAATCAAGCATTTTACAGCAGGTTGGAGCAGCCTGTATCTCAGCACAGGAATAAGGTAGGGAAGAATTCTAAGGCTCATTTTGACTGCCTCCAGAAGTTAGATCAGATGGCAAATTGGATTTGGTGCTAGGTCTTTCCCTTTAGGTTTTACCCCAACAATGTTTTCATTAGTTTCGCTCACTCTCGAAATCAAGCATTTTACAGCAGGTTGGAGCAGCCTGTATCTCAGCACAGGAATAAGGTAGGGAAGAATTCTAAGGCTCATTTTGACTGCCTCCAGAAGTTAGATCAGATGGCAAATTGGATTTGGTGCTAGGTCTTTCCCTTTAGGTTTTACCCCAACAATGTTTTCATTAGTTTCGCTCACTCTCGAAATCAAGCATTTTACAGCAGGTTGGAGCAGCCTGTATCTCAGCACAGGAATAAGGTAGGGAAGAATTCTAAGGCTCATTTTGACTGCCTCCAGAAGTTAGATCAGATGGCAAATTGGATTTGGTGCTAGGTCTTTCCCTTTAGGTTTTACCCCAACAATGTTTTCATTAGTTTCGCTCACTCTCGAAATCAAGCATTTTACAGCAGGTTGGAGCAGCCTGTATCTCAGCACAGGAATAAGGTAGGGAAGAATTCTAAGGATCATTTTGACTGCCTCCAGAAGTTAGATCAGATGGCAAATTGGATTTGGTGCTAGGTCTTTCCCTTTAGGTTTTACCCCAACAATGTTTTCATTAGTTTCGCTCACTCTCGAAATCAAGCATTTTACAGCAGGTTGGAGCAGCCTGTATCTCAGCACAGGAATAAGGTAGGGAAGAATTCTAAGGATCATTTTGACTGCCTCCAGAAGTTAGATCAGATGGCAAATTGGATTTGGTGCTAGGTCTTTCCCTTTAGGTTTTACCCCAACAATGTTTTCATTAGTTTCGCTCACTCTCGAAATCAAGCATTTTACAGCAGGTTGGAGCAGCCTCTATCTCAGCAGAGGAATAAGGTAGGGAAGAATTCTAAGGATCATTTTGACTGCCTCCAGAAGTTAGATCAGATGGCAAATTGGATTTGGTGCTAGGTCTTTCCCTTTAGGTTTTACCCCAACAATGTTTTCATTAGTTTCGCTCACTCTCGAAATCAAGCATTTTGCAGCAGGTTGGAGCAGCCTGTATCTCAGCACAGGAATAAGGTAGGGAAGAATTCAAAGGATCATTTTGACTGCCTCCAGAAGTTAGATCAGATGGCAAATTGGATTTGGTGCTAGGTCTTTCCCTTTAGGTTTTACCCCAACAATGTTTTCATTAGTTTCGCTCACTCTCGAAATCAAGCATTTTACAGCAGGCTGGAGCAGCCTGTATCTCAGCACAGGAATAAGGTAGGGAAGAATTCTAAGGATCATTTTGACTGCCTCCAGAAGTTAGATCAGATGGCAAATTGGATTTGGTGCTAGGTCTTTCCCTTTAGGTTTTACCCCAACAATGTTTTCATTAGTTTCGCTCACTCTCGAAATCAAGCATTTTACAGCAGGTTGGAGCAGCCTGTATCTCAGCACAGGAATAAGGTAGGGAAGAATTCTAAGGATCATTTTGACTGCCTCCAGAAGTTAGATCAGATGGCAAATTGGATTTGGTGCTAGGTCTTTCCCTTTAGGTTTTACCCCAACAATGTTTTCATTAGTTTCGCTCACTCTCGAAATCAAGCATTTTACAGCAGGTTGGAGCAGCCTGTATCTCAGCACAGGAATAAGGTAGGGAAGAATTCTAAGGATCATTTTGACTGCCTCCAGAAGTTAGATCAGATGGCAAATTGGATTTGGTGCTAGGTCTTTCCCTTTAGGTTTTACCCCAACAATGTTTTCATTAGTTTCGCTCACTCTCGAAATCAAGCATTTTACAGCAGGTTGGAGCAGCCTGTATCTCAGCACAGGAATAAGGTAGGGAAGAATTCTAAGGCTCATTTTGACTGCCTCCAGAAGTTAGATCAGATGGCAAATTGGATTTGGTGCTAGGTCTTTCCCTTTAGGTTTTACCCCAACAATGTTTTCATTAGTTTCGCTCACTCTCGAAATCAAGCATTTTACAGCAGGTTGGAGCAGCCTGTATCTCAGCACAGGAATAAGGTAGGGAAGAATTCTAAGGCTCATTTTGACTGCCTCCAGAAGTTAGATCAGATGGCAAATTGGATTTGGTGCTAGGTCTTTCCCTTTAGGTTTTACCCCAACAATGTTTTCATTAGTTTCGCTCACTCTCGAAATCAAGCATTTTACAGCAGGTTGGAGCAGCCTGTATCTCAGCACAGGAATAAGGTAGGGAAGAATTCTAAGGCTCATTTTGACTGCCTCCAGAAGTTAGATCAGATGGCAAATTGGATTTGGTGCTAGGTCTTTCCCTTTAGGTTTTACCCCAACAATGTTTTCATTAGTTTCGCTCACTCTCGAAATCAAGCATTTTACAGCAGGTTGGAGCAGCCTGTATCTCAGCACAGGAATAAGGTAGGGAAGAATTCTAAGGCTCATTTTGACTGCCTCCAGAAGTTAGATCAGATGGCAAGTTGGATTTGGTGCTAGGTCTTTCCCTTTAGGTTTTACCCCAACAATGTTTTCATTAGTTTCGCTCACTCTCGAAATCAAGCATTTTGCAGCAGGTTGGAGCAGCCTGTATCTCAGCACAGGAATAAGGTAGGGAAGAATTCTAAGGATCATTTTGACTGCCTCCAGAAGTTAGATCAGATGGCAAATTGGATTTGGTGCTAGGTCTTTCCCTTTAGGTTTTACCCCAACAATGTTTTCATTAGTTTCGCTCACTCTCGAAATCAAGCATTTTACAGCAGGTTGGAGCAGCCTGTATCTCAGCACAGGAATAAGGTAGGGAAGAATTCTAAGGATCATTTTGACTGCCTCCAGAAGTTAGATCAGATGGCAAATTGGATTTGGTGCTAGGTCTTTCCCTTTAGGTTTTACCCCAACAATGTTTTCATTAGTTTCGCTCACTCTCGAAATCAAGCATTTTACAGCAGGTTGGAGCAGCCTGTATCTCAGCACAGGAATAAGGTAGGGAAGAATTCTAAGGATCATTTTGACTGCCTCCAGAAGTTAGATCAGATGGCAAATTGGATTTGGTGCTAGGTCTTTCCCTTTAGGTTTTACCCCAACAATGTTTTCATTAGTTTCGCTCACTCTCGAAATCAAGCATTTTACAGCAGGTTGGAGCAGCCTGTATCTCAGCACAGGAATAAGGTAGGGAAGAATTCTAAGGCTCATTTTGACTGCCTCCAGAAGTTAGATCAGATGGCAAATTGGATTTGGTGCTAGGTCTTTCCCTTTAGGTTTTACCCCAACAATGTTTTCATTAGTTTCGCTCACTCTCGAAATCAAGCATTTTACAGCAGGTTGGAGCAGCCTGTATCTCAGCACAGGAATAAGGTAGGGAAGAATTCTAAGGCTCATTTTGACTGCCTCCAGAAGTTAGATCAGATGGCAAATTGGATTTGGTGCTAGGTCTTTCCCTTTAGGTTTTACCCCAACAATGTTTTCATTAGTTTCGCTCACTCTCGAAATCAAGCATTTTACAGCAGGTTGGAGCAGCCTGTATCTCAGCACAGGAATAAGGTAGGGAAGAATTCTAAGGCTCATTTTGACTGCCTCCAGAAGTTAGATCAGATGGCAAATTGGATTTGGTGCTAGGTCTTTCCCTTTAGGTTTTACCCCAACAATGTTTTCATTAGTTTCGCTCACTCTCGAAATCAAGCATTTTACAGCAGGTTGGAGCAGCCTGTATCTCAGCACAGGAATAAGGTAGGGAAGAATTCTAAGGCTCATTTTGACTGCCTCCAGAAGTTAGATCAGATGGCAAATTGGATTTGGTGCTAGGTCTTTCCCTTTAGGTTTTACCCCAACAATGTTTTCATTAGTTTCGCTCACTCTCGAAATCAAGCATTTTACAGCAGGTTGGAGCAGCCTGTATCTCAGCACAGGAATAAGGTAGGGAAGAATTCTAAGGATCATTTTGACTGCCTCCAGAAGTTAGATCAGATGGCAAATTGGATTTGGTGCTAGGTCTTTCCCTTTAGGTTTTACCCCAACAATGTTTTCATTAGTTTCGCTCACTCTCGAAATCAAGCATTTTACAGCAGGTTGGAGCAGCCTGTATCTCAGCACAGGAATAAGGTAGGGAAGAATTCTAAGGATCATTTTGACTGCCTCCAGAAGTTAGATCAGATGGCAAATTGGATTTGGTGCTAGGTCTTTCCCTTTAGGTTTTACCCCAACAATGTTTTCATTAGTTTCGCTCACTCTCGAAATCAAGCATTTTACAGCAGGTTGGAGCAGCCTGTATCTCAGCACAGGAATAAGGTAGGGAAGAATTCTAAGGATCATTTTGACTGCCTCCAGAAGTTAGATCAGATGGCAAATTGGATTTGGTGCTAGGTCTTTCCCTTTAGGTTTTACCCCAACAATGTTTTCATTAGTTTCGCTCACTCTCGAAATCAAGCATTTTACAGCAGGTTGGAGCAGCCTGTATCTCAGCACAGGAATAAGGTAGGGAAGAATTCTAAGGCTCATTTTGACTGCCTCCAGAAGTTAGATCAGATGGCAAATTGGATTTGGTGCTAGGTCTTTCCCTTTAGGTTTTACCCCAACAATGTTTTCATTAGTTTCGCTCACTCTCGAAATCAAGCATTTTACAGCAGGTTGGAGCAGCCTGTATCTCAGCACAGGAATAAGGTAGGGAAGAATTCTAAGGCTCATTTTGACTGCCTCCAGAAGTTAGATCAGATGGCAAATTGGATTTGGTGCTAGGTCTTTCCCTTTAGGTTTTACCCCAACAATGTTTTCATTAGTTTCGCTCACTCTCGAAATCAAGCATTTTACAGCAGGTTGGAGCAGCCTGTATCTCAGCACAGGAATAAGGTAGGGAAGAATTCTAAGGCTCATTTTGACTGCCTCCAGAAGTTAGATCAGATGGCAAATTGGATTTGGTGCTAGGTCTTTCCCTTTAGGTTTTACCCCAACAATGTTTTCATTAGTTTCGCTCACTCTCGAAATCAAGCATTTTACAGCAGGTTGGAGCAGCCTGTATCTCAGCACAGGAATAAGGTAGGGAAGAATTCTAAGGCTCATTTTGACTGCCTCCAGAAGTTAGATCAGATGGCAAATTGGATTTGGTGCTAGGTCTTTCCCTTTAGGTTTTACCCCAACAATGTTTTCATTAGTTTCGCTCACTCTCGAAATCAAGCATTTTACAGCAGGTTGGAGCAGCCTGTATCTCAGCACAGGAATAAGGTAGGGAAGAATTCTAAGGCTCATTTTGACTGCCTCCAGAAGTTAGATCAGATGGCAAATTGGATTTGGTGCTAGGTCTTTCCCTTTAGGTTTTACCCCAACAATGTTTTCATTAGTTTCGCTCACTCTCGAAATCAAGCATTTTACAGCAGGTTGGAGCAGCCTGTATCTCAGCACAGGAATAAGGTAGGGAAGAATTCTAAGGCTCATTTTGACTGCCTCCAGAAGTTAGATCAGATGGCAAATTGGATTTGGTGCTAGGTCTTTCCCTTTAGGTTTTACCCCAACAATGTTTTCATTAGTTTCGCTCACTCTCGAAATCAAGCATTTTACAGCAGGTTGGAGCAGCCTGTATCTCAGCACAGGAATAAGGTAGGGAAGAATTCTAAGGATCATTTTGACTGCCTCCAGAAGTTAGATCAGATGGCAAATTGGATTTGGTGCTAGGTCTTTCCCTTTAGGTTTTACCCCAACAATGTTTTCATTAGTTTCGCTCACTCTCGAAATCAAGCATTTTACAGCAGGTTGGAGCAGCCTGTATCTCAGCACAGGAATAAGGTAGGGAAGAATTCTAAGGCTCATTTTGACTGCCTCCAGAAGTTAGATCAGATGGCAAATTGGATTTGGTGCTAGGTCTTTCCCTTTAGGTTTTACCCCAACAATGTTTTCATTAGTTTCGCTCACTCTCGAAATCAAGCATTTTACAGCAGGTTGGAGCAGCCTGTATCTCAGCACAGGAATAAGGTAGGGAAGAATTCTAAGGCTCATTTTGACTGCCTCCAGAAGTTAGATCAGATGGCAAATTGGATTTGGTGCTAGGTCTTTCCCTTTAGGTTTTACCCCAACAATGTTTTCATTAGTTTCGCTCACTCTCGAAATCAAGCATTTTACAGCAGGTTGGAGCAGCCTGTATCTCAGCACAGGAATAAGGTAGGGAAGAATTCTAAGGCTCATTTTGACTGCCTCCAGAAGTTAGATCAGATGGCAAATTGGATTTGGTGCTAGGTCTTTCCCTTTAGGTTTTACCCCAACAATGTTTTCATTAGTTTCGCTCACTCTCGAAATCAAGCATTTTACAGCAGGTTGGAGCAGCCTGTATCTCAGCACAGGAATAAGGTAGGGAAGAATTCAAAGGATCATTTTGACTGCCTCCAGAAGTTAGATCAGATGGCAAATTGGATTTGGTGCTAGGTCTTTCCCTTTAGGTTTTACCCCAACAATATTTTCATTAGTTTCACTCACTCTCGAAATCAAGCATTTTACAGCAGGTTGGAGCAGCCTGTATCTCAGCACAGGAATAAGGTAGGGAAGAATTCTAAGGATCATTTTGACTGCCTCCAGAAGTTAGATCAGATGGCAAATTGGATTTGGTGCTAGGTCTTTCCCTTTAGGTTTTACCCCAACAATGTTTTCATTAGTTTCGCTCACTCTCGAAATCAAGCATTTTACAGCAGGTTGGAGCAGCCTGTATCTCAGCACAGGAATAAGGTAGGGAAGAATTCTAAGGATCATTTTGACTGCCTCCAGAAGTTAGATCAGATGGCAAATTGGATTTGGTGCTAGGTCTTTCCCTTTAGGTTTTACCCCAACAATGTTTTCATTAGTTTCGCTCACTCTCGAAATCAAGCATTTTACAGCAGGTTGGAGCAGCCTGTATCTCAGCACAGGAATAAGGTAGGGAAGAATTCTAAGGCTCATTTTGACTGCCTCCAGAAGTTAGATCAGATGGCAAATTGGATTTGGTGCTAGGTCTTTCCCTTTAGGTTTTACCCCAACAATGTTTTCATTAGTTTCGCTCACTCTCGAAATCAAGCATTTTACAGCAGGTTGGAGCAGCCTGTATCTCAGCACAGGAATAAGGTAGGGAAGAATTCTAAGGCTCATTTTGACTGCCTCCAGAAGTTAGATCAGATGGCAAATTGGATTTGGTGCTAGGTCTTTCCCTTTAGGTTTTACCCCAACAATGTTTTCATTAGTTTCGCTCACTCTCGAAATCAAGCATTTTACAGCAGGTTGGAGCAGCCTGTATCTCAGCACAGGAATAAGGTAGGGAAGAATTCTAAGGCTCATTTTGACTGCCTCCAGAAGTTAGATCAGATGGCAAATTGGATTTGGTGCTAGGTCTTTCCCTTTAGGTTTTACCCCAACAATGTTTTCATTAGTTTCGCTCACTCTCGAAATCAAGCATTTTACAGCAGGTTGGAGCAGCCTGTATCTCAGCACAGGAATAAGGTAGGGAAGAATTCTAAGGCTCATTTTGACTGCCTCCAGAAGTTAGATCAGATGGCAAATTGGATTTGGTGCTAGGTCTTTCCCTTTAGGTTTTACCCCAACAATGTTTTCATTAGTTTCGCTCACTCTCGAAATCAAGCATTTTACAGCAGGTTGGAGCAGCCTGTATCTCAGCACAGGAATAAGGTAGGGAAGAATTCTAAGGCTCATTTTGACTGCCTCCAGAAGTTAGATCAGATGGCAAATTGGATTTGGTGCTAGGTCTTTCCCTTTAGGTTTTACCCCAACAATGTTTTCATTAGTTTCGCTCACTCTCGAAATCACGCATTTTACAGCAGGTTGGAGCAGCCTGTATCTCAGCACAGGAATAAGGTAGGGAAGAATTCTAAGGATCATTTTGACTGCCTCCAGAAGTTAGATCAGATGGCAAATTGGATTTGGTGCTAGGTCTTTCCCTTTAGGTTTTACCCCAACAATGTTTTCATTAGTTTCGCTCACTCTCGAAATCAAGCATTTTACAGCAGGTTGGAGCAGCCTGTATCTCAGCACAGGAATAAGGTAGGGAAGAATTCTAAGGATCATTTTGACTGCCTCCAGAAGTTAGATCAGATGGCAAATTGGATTTGGTGCTAGGTCTTTCCCTTTAGGTTTTACCCCAACAATGTTTTCATTAGTTTCGCTCACTCTCGAAATCAAGCATTTTACAGCAGGTTGGAGCAGCCTGTATCTCAGCACAGGAATAAGGTAGGGAAGAATTCTAAGGATCATTTTGACTGCCTCCAGAAGTTAGATCAGATGGCAAATTGGATTTGGTGCTAGGTCTTTCCCTTTAGGTTTTACCCCAACAATGTTTTCATTAGTTTCGCTCACTCTCGAAATCAAGCATTTTACAGCAGGTTGGAGCAGCCTGTATCTCAGCACAGGAATAAGGTAGGGAAGAATTCTAAGGATCATTTTGACTGCCTCCAGAAGTTAGATCAGATGGCAAATTGGATTTGGTGCTAGGTCTTTCCCTTTAGGTTTTACCCCAACAATGTTTTCATTAGTTTCGCTC
Organism: Melanerpes formicivorus; assembly: GCF_026170545.1. Taxonomy (NCBI): domain Eukaryota; kingdom Metazoa; phylum Chordata; class Aves; order Piciformes; family Picidae; genus Melanerpes; species Melanerpes formicivorus. The sequence continues at coordinate 30,791 of NW_027143738.1, forward strand.
ACTCTCGAAATCAAGCATTTTACAGCAGGTTGGAGCAGCCTGTATCTCAGCACAGGAATAAGGTAGGGAAGAATTCTAAGGATCATTTTGACTGCCTCCAGAAGTTAGATCAGATGGCAAATTGGATTTGGTGCTAGGTCTTTCCCTTTAGGTTTTACCCCAACAATGTTTTCATTAGTTTCGCTCACTCTCGAAATCAAGCATTTTACAGCAGGTTGGAGCAGCCTGTATCTCAGCACAGGAATAAGGTAGGGAAGAATTCAAAGGATCATTTTGACTGCCTCCAGAAGTTAGATCAGATGGCAAATTGGATTTGGTGCTAGGTCTTTCCCTTTAGGTTTTACCCCAACAATGTTTTCATTAGTTTCGCTCACTCTCGAAATCAAGCATTTTACAGCAGGCTGGAGCAGCCTGTGTCTCAGCACAGGAATAAGGTAGGGAAGAATTCTAAGGATCATTTTGACTGCCTCCAGAAGTTAGATCAGATGGCAAATTGGATTTGGTGCTAGGTCTTTTCCCTTTAGGTTTTACCCCAACAATGTTTTCATTAGTTTCGCTCACTCTCGAAATCAAGCATTTTACAGCAGGTTGGAGCAGCCTGTATCTCAGCACAGGAATAAGGTAGGGAAGAATTCAAAGGATCATTTTGACTGCCTCCAGAAGTTAGATCAGATGGCAAATTGGATTTGGTGCTAGGTCTTTCCCTTTAGGTTTTACCCCAACAATGTTTTCATTAGTTTCGCTCACTCTCAAAATCAAGCATTTTACAGCAGGTTGGAGCAGCCCTGTATCTCAGCACAGGAATAAGGTAGGGAAGAATTCTAAGGCTCATTTTGACTGCCTCCAGAAGTTAGATCAGATGGCCAATTGGATTTGGTGCTAGGTCTTTCCCTTTAGGTTTTACCCCAACAATGTTTTCATTAGTTTCGCTCACTCTCGAAATCAAGCATTTTACAGCAGGTTGGAGCAGCCTGTATCTCAGCACAGGAATAAGGTAGGGAAGAATTCTAAGGCTCATTTTGACTGCCTCCAGAAGTTAGATCAGATGGCAAATTGGATTTGGTGCTAGGTCTTTCCCTTTAGGTTTTACCCCAACAATGTTTTCATTAGTTTCGCTCACTCTCGAAATCAAGCATTTTACAGCAGGTTGGAGCAGCCTGTATCTCAGCACAGGAATAAGGTAGGGAAGAATTCTAAGGCTCATTTTGACTGCCTCCAGAAGTTAGATCAGATGGCAAATTGGATTTGGTGCTAGGTCTTTCCCTTTAGGTTTTACCCCAACAATGTTTTCATTAGTTTCGCTCACTCTCGAAATCAAGCATTTTACAGCAGGTTGGAGCAGCCTGTATCTCAGCACAGGAATAAGGTAGGGAAGAATTCTAAGGCTCATTTTGACTGCCTCCAGAAGTTAGATCAGATGGCAAATTGGATTTGGTGCTAGGTCTTTCCCTTTAGGTTTTACCCCAACAATGTTTTCATTAGTTTCGCTCACTCTCGAAATCAAGCATTTTACAGCAGGTTGGAGCAGCCTGTATCTCAGCACAGGAATAAGGTAGGGAAGAATTCTAAGGCTCATTTTGACTGCCTCCAGAAGTTAGATCAGATGGCAAATTGGATTTGGTGCTAGGTCTTTCCCTTTAGGTTTTACCCCAACAATGTTTTCATTAGTTTCGCTCACTCTCGAAATCAAGCATTTTACAGCAGGTTGGAGCAGCCTGTATCTCAGCACAGGAATAAGGTAGGGAAGAATTCTAAGGATCATTTTGACTGCCTCCAGAAGTTAGATCAGATGGCAAATTGGATTTGGTGCTAGGTCTTTCCCTTTAGGTTTTACTCCAACAATGTTTTCATTAGTTTCGCTCACTCTCGAAATCAAGCATTTTACAGCAGGTTGGAGCAGCCTGTATCTCAGCACAGGAATAAGGTAGGGAAGAATTCTAAGGCTCATTTTGACTGCCTCCAGAAGTTAGATCAGATGGCAAATTGGATTTGGTGCTAGGTCTTTCCCTTTAGGTTTTACCCCCAACAATGTTTTCATTAGTTTCGCTCACTCTCGAAATCAAGCATTTTACAGCAGGTTGGAGCAGCCTGTATCTCAGCACAGGAATAAGGTAGGGAAGAATTCTAAGGCTCATTTTGACTGCCTCCAGAAGTTAGATCAGATGGCAAATTGGATTTGGTGCTAGGTCTTTCCCTTTAGGTTTTACCCCAACAATGTTTTCATTAGTTTCGCTCACTCTCGAAATCAAGCATTTTACAGCAGGTTGGAGCAGCCTGTATCTCAGCACAGGAATAAGGTAGGGAAGAATTCTAAGGCTCATTTTGACTGCCTCCAGAAGTTAGATCAGATGGCAAATTGGATTTGGTGCTAGGTCTTTCCCTTTAGGTTTTACCCCAACAATGTTTTCATTAGTTTCGCTCACTCTCGAAATCAAGCATTTTACAGCAGGTTGGAGCAGCCTGTATCTCAGCACAGGAATAAGGTAGGGAAGAATTCTAAGGCTCATTTTGACTGCCTCCAGAAGTTAGATCAGATGGCAAATTGGATTTGGTGCTAGGTCTTTCCCTTTAGGTTTTACCCCAACAACGTTTTCATTAGTTTCGCTCACTCTCGAAATCAAGCATTTTACAGCAGGTTGGAGCAGCCTGTATCTCAGCACAGGAATAAGGTAGGGAAGAATTCTAAGGCTCATTTTGACTGCCTCCAGAAGTTAGATCAGATGGCAAATTGGATTTGGTGCTAGGTCTTTCCCTTTAGGTTTTACCCCAACAATGTTTTCATTAGTTTCGCTCACTCTCGAAATCAAGCATTTTACAGCAGGTTGGAGCAGCCTGTATCTCAGCACAGGAATAAGGTAGGGAAGAATTCTAAGGATCATTTTGACTGCCTCCAGAAGTTAGATCAGATGGCAAATTGGATTTGGTGCTAGGTCTTTCCCTTTAGGTTTTACCCCAACAATGTTTTCATTAGTTTCGCTCACTCTCGAAATCAAGCATTTTACAGCAGGTTGGAGCAGCCTGTATCTCAGCACAGGAATAAGGTAGGGAAGAATTCTAAGGCTCATTTTGACTGCCTCCAGAAGTTAGATCAGATGGCAAATTGGATTTGGTGCTAGGTCTTTCCCTTTAGGTTTTACCCCAACAATGTTTTCATTAGTTTCGCTCACTCTCGAAATCAAGCATTTTACAGCAGGTTGGAGCAGCCTGTATCTCAGCACAGGAATAAGGTAGGGAAGAATTCTAAGGCTCATTTTGACTGCCTCCAGAAGTTAGATCAGATGGCAAATTGGATTTGGTGCTAGGTCTTTCCCTTTAGGTTTTACCCCAACAATGTTTTCATTAGTTTCGCTCACTCTCGAAATCAAGCATTTTACAGCAGGTTGGAGCAGCCTGTATCTCAGCACAGGAATAAGGTAGGGAAGAATTCTAAGGATCATTTTGACTGCCTCCAGAAGTTAGATCAGATGGCAAATTGGATTTGGTGCTAGGTCTTTCCCTTTAGGTTTTACCCCAACAACGTTTTCATTAGTTTTGCTCACTCTCGAAATCAAGCATTTTACAGCAGGTTGGAGCAGCCTGTATCTCAGCACAGGAATAAGGTAGGGAAGAATTCTAAGGCTCATTTTGACTGCCTCCAGAAGTTAGATCAGATGGCAAATTGGATTTGGTGCTAGGTCTTTCCCTTTAGGTTTTACCCCAACAATGTTTTCATTAGTTTCGCTCACTCTCGAAATCAAGCATTTTACAGCAGGTTGGAGCAGCCTGTATCTCAGCACAGGAATAAGGTAGGGAAGAATTCTAAGGCTCATTTTGACTGCCTCCAGAAGTTAGATCAGATGGCAAATTGGATTTGGTGCTAGGTCTTTCCCTTTAGGTTTTACCCCAACAATGTTTTCATTAGTTTCGCTCACTCTCGAAATCAAGCATTTTACAGCAGGTTGGAGCAGCCTGTATCTCAGCACAGGAATAAGGTAGGGAAGAATTCTAAGGATCATTTTGACTGCCTCCAGAAGTTAGATCAGATGGCAAATTGGATTTGGTGCTAGGTCTTTCCCTTTAGGTTTTACCCCAACAATGTTTTCATTAGTTTCGCTCACTCTCGAAATCAAGCATTTTACAGCAGGTTGGAGCAGCCTGTATCTCAGCACAGGAATAAGGTAGGGAAGAATTCTAAGGCTCATTTTGACTGCCTCCAGAAGTTAGATCAGATGGCAAATTGGATTTGGTGCTAGGTCTTTCCCTTTAGGTTTTACCCCAACAATGTTTTCATTAGTTTCGCTCACTCTCGAAATCAAGCATTTTACAGCAGGTTGGAGCAGCCTGTATCTCAGCACAGGAATAAGGTAGGGAAGAATTCTAAGGCTCATTTTGACTGCCTCCAGAAGTTAGATCAGATGGCAAATTGGATTTGGTGCTAGGTCTTTCCCTTTAGGTTTTACCCCAACAATGTTTTCATTAGTTTCGCTCACTCTCGAAATCAAGCATTTTACAGCAGGTTGGAGCAGCCTGTATCTCAGCACAGGAATAAGGTAGGGAAGAATTCTAAGGATCATTTTGACTGCCTCCAGAAGTTAGATCAGATGGCAAATTGGATTTGGTGCTAGGTCTTTCCCTTTAGGTTTTACCCCAACAATGTTTTCATTAGTTTTGCTCACTCTCGAAATCAAGCATTTTACAGCAGGTTGGAGCAGCCTGTATCTCAGCACAGGAATAAGGTAGGGAAGAATTCTAAGGCTCATTTTGACTGCCTCCAGAAGTTAGATCAGATGGCAAATTGGATTTGGTGCTAGGTCTTTCCCTTTAGGTTTTACCCCAACAATGTTTTTCATTAGTTTCGCTCACTCTCGAAATCAAGCATTTTACAGCAGGTTGGAGCAGCCTGTATCTCAGCACAGGAATAAGGTAGGGAAGAATTCTAAGGCTCATTTTGACTGCCTCCAGAAGTTAGATCAGATGGCAAATTGGATTTGGTGCTAGGTCTTTCCCTTTAGGTTTTACCCCAACAATGTTTTCATTAGTTTCGCTCACTCTCGAAATCAAGCATTTTACAGCAGGTTGGAGCAGCCTGTATCTCAGCACAGGAATAAGGTAGGGAAGAATTCTAAGGCTCATTTTGACTGCCTCCAGAAGTTAGATCAGATGGCAAATTGGATTTGGTGCTAGGTCTTTCCCTTTAGGTTTTACCCCAACAATGTTTTCATTAGTTTCGCTCACTCTCGAAATCAAGCATTTTACAGCAGGTTGGAGCAGCCTGTATCTCAGCACAGGAATAAGGTAGGGAAGAATTCTAAGGATCATTTTGACTGCCTCCAGAAGTTAGATCAGATGGCAAATTGGATTTGGTGCTAGGTCTTTCCCTTTAGGTTTTACCCCAACAATGTTTTCATTAGTTTCGCTCACTCTCGAAATCAAGCATTTTACAGCAGGTTGGAGCAGCCTGTATCTCAGCACAGGAATAAGGTAGGGAAGAATTCTAAGGCTCATTTTGACTGCCTCCAGAAGTTAGATCAGATGGCAAATTGGATTTGGTGCTAGGTCTTTCCCTTTAGGTTTTACCCCAACAACGTTTTCATTAGTTTCGCTCACTCTCGAAATCAAGCATTTTACAGCAGGTTGGAGCAGCCTGTATCTCAGCACAGGAATAAGGTAGGGAAGAATTCTAAGGATCATTTTGACTGCCTCCAGAAGTTAGATCAGATGGCAAATTGGATTTGGTGCTAGGTCTTTCCCTTTAGGTTTTACCCCAACAATGTTTTCATTAGTTTCGCTCACTCTCGAAATCAAGCATTTTACAGCAGGTTGGAGCAGCCTGTATCTCAGCACAGGAATAAGGTAGGGAAGAATTCTAAGGCTCATTTTGACTGCCTCCAGAAGTTAGATCAGATGGCAAATTGGATTTGGTGCTAGGTCTTTCCCTTTAGGTTTTACCCCAACAATGTTTTCATTAGTTTCGCTCACTCTCGAAATCAAGCATTTTACAGCAGGTTGGAGCAGCCTGTATCTCAGCACAGGAATAAGGTAGGGAAGAATTCTAAGGATCATTTTGACTGCCTCCAGAAGTTAGATCAGATGGCAAATTGGATTTGGTGCTAGGTCTTTCCCTTTAGGTTTTACCCCAACAATGTTTTCATTAGTTTCGCTCACTCTCGAAATCAAGCATTTTACAGCAGGTTGGAGCAGCCTGTATCTCAGCACAGGAATAAGGTAGGGAAGAATTCTAAGGATCATTTTGACTGCCTCCAGAAGTTAGATCAGATGGCAAATTGGATTTGGTGCTAGGTCTTTCCCTTTAGGTTTTACCCCAACAACGTTTTCATTAGTTTCGCTCACTCTCGAAATCAAGCATTTTACAGCAGGTTGGAGCAGCCTGTATCTCAGCACAGGAATAAGGTAGGGAAGAATTCTAAGGATCATTTTGACTGCCTCCAGAAGTTAGATCAGATGGCAAATTGGATTTGGTGCTAGGTCTTTCCCTTTAGGTTTTACCCCAACAATGTTTTCATTAGTTTCGCTCACTCTCGAAATCAAGCATTTTACAGCAGGTTGGAGCAGCCTGTATCTCAGCACAGGAATAAGGTAGGGAAGAATTCTAAGGCTCATTTTGACTGCCTCCAGAAGTTAGATCAGATGGCAAATTGGATTTGGTGCTAGGTCTTTCCCTTTAGGTTTTACCCCAACAATGTTTTCATTAGTTTCGCTCACTCTCGAAATCAAGCATTTTACAGCAGGTTGGAGCAGCCTGTATCTCAGCACAGGAATAAGGTAGGGAAGAATTCTAAGGCTCATTTTGACTGCCTCCAGAAGTTAGATCAGATGGCAAATTGGATTTGGTGCTAGGTCTTTCCCTTTAGGTTTTACCCCAACAATGTTTTCATTAGTTTCGCTCACTCTCGAAATCAAGCATTTTACAGCAGGTTGGAGCAGCCTGTATCTCAGCACAGGAATAAGGTAGGGAAGAATTCTAAGGCTCATTTTGACTGCCTCCAGAAGTTAGATCAGATGGCAAATTGGATTTGGTGCTAGGTCTTTCCCTTTAGGTTTTACCCCAACAATGTTTTCATTAGTTTCGCTCACTCTCGAAATCAAGCATTTTACAGCAGGTTGGAGCAGCCTGTATCTCAGCACAGGAATAAGGTAGGGAAGAATTCTAAGGCTCATTTTGACTGCCTCCAGAAGTTAGATCAGATGGCAAATTGGATTTGGTCCTAGGTCTTTCCCTTTAGGTTTTACCCCAACAATGTTTTCATTAGTTTCGCTCACTCTCGAAATCAAGCATTTTACAGCAGGTTGGAGCAGCCTGTATCTCAGCACAGGAATAAGGTAGGGAAGAATTCTAAGGCTCATTTTGACTGCCTCCAGAAGTTAGATCAGATGGCAAATTGGATTTGGTGCGAGGTCTTTCCCTTTAGGTTTTACCCCAACAATGTTTTCATTAGTTTCGCTCACTCTCGAAATCAAGCATTTTACAGCAGGTTGGAGCAGCCTGTATCTCAGCACAGGAATAAGGTAGGGAAGAATTCTAAGGATCATTTTGACTGCCTCCAGAAGTTAGATCAGATGGCAAATTGGATTTGGTGCTAGGTCTTTCCCTTTAGGTTTTACCCCAACAATGTTTTCATTGGTTTCGCTCACTCTCGAAATCAAGCATTTTACAGCAGGTTGGAGCAGCCTGTATCTCAGCACAGGAATAAGGTAGGGAAGAATTCTAAGGCTCATTTTGACTGCCTCCAGAAGTTAGATCAGATGGCAAATTGGATTTGGTGCTAGGTCTTTCCCTTTAGGTTTTACCCCAACAATGTTTTCATTAGTTTCGCTCACTCTCGAAATCAAGCATTTTACAGCAGGTTGGAGCAGCCTGTATCTCAGCACAGGAATAAGGTAGGGAAGAATTCTAAGGCTCATTTTGACTGCCTCCAGAAGTTAGATCAGATGGCAAATTGGATTTGGTGCTAGGTCTTTCCCTTTAGGTTTTACCCCAACAATGTTTTCATTAGTTTCGCTCACTCTCGAAATCAAGCATTTTACAGCAGGTTGGAGCAGCCTGTATCTCAGCACAGGAATAAGGTAGGGAAGAATTCTAAGGATCATTTTGACTGCCTCCAGAAGTTAGATCAGATGGCAAATTGGATTTGGTGCTAGGTCTTTCCCTTTAGGTTTTACCCCAACAATGTTTTCATTAGTTTCGCTCACTCTCGAAATCAAGCATTTTACAGCAGGTTGGAGCAGCCTGTATCTCAGCACAGGAATAAGGTAGGGAAGAATTCTAAGGATCATTTTGACTGCCTCCAGAAGTTAGATCAGATGGCAAATTGGATTTGGTGCTAGGTCTTTCCCTTTAGGTTTTACCCCAACAACGTTTTCATTAGTTTCGCTCACTCTCGAAATCAAGCATTTTACAGCAGGTTGGAGCAGCCTGTATCTCAGCACAGGAATAAGGTAGGGAAGAATTCTAAGGCTCATTTTGACTGCCTCCAGAAGTTAGATCAGATGGCAAATTGGATTTGGTGCTAGGTCTTTCCCTTTAGGTTTTACCCCAACAATGTTTTCATTAGTTTCGCTCACTCTCGAAATCAAGCATTTTACAGCAGGTTGGAGCAGCCTGTATCTCAGCACAGGAATAAGGTAGGGAAGAATTCTAAGGCTCATTTTGACTGCCTCCAGAAGTTAGATCAGATGGCAAATTGGATTTGGTGCTAGGTCTTTCCCTTTAGGTTTTACCCCAACAATGTTTTCATTAGTTTCGCTCACTCTCGAAATCAAGCATTTTACAGCAGGTTGGAGCAGCCTGTATCTCAGCACAGGAATAAGGTAGGGAAGAATTCTAAGGCTCATTTTGACTGCCTCCAGAAGTTAGATCAGATGGCAAATTGGATTTGGTGCTAGGTCTTTCCCTTTAGGTTTTACCCCAACAATGTTTTCATTAGTTTCGCTCACTCTCGAAATCAAGCATTTTACAGCAGGTTGGAGCAGCCTGTATCTCAGCACAGGAATAAGGTAGGGAAGAATTCTAAGGCTCATTTTGACTGCCTCCAGAAGTTAGATCAGATGGCAAATTGGATTTGGTGCTAGGTCTTTCCCTTTAGGTTTTACCCCAACAATGTTTTCATTAGTTTCGCTCACTCTCGAAATCAAGCATTTTACAGCAGGTTGGAGCAGCCTGTATCTCAGCACAGGAATAAGGTAGGGAAGAATTCTAAGGCTCATTTTGACTGCCTCCAGAAGTTAGATCAGATGGCAAATTGGATTTGGTGCTAGGTCTTTCCCTTTAGGTTTTACCCCAACAATGTTTTCATTAGTTTCGCTCACTCTCGAAATCAAGCATTTTACAGCAGGTTGGAGCAGCCTGTATCTCAGCACAGGAATAAGGTAGGGAAGAATTCTAAGGCTCATTTTGACTGCCTCCAGAAGTTAGATCAGATGGCAAATTGGATTTGGTGCTAGGTCTTTCCCTTTAGGTTTTACCCCAACAATGTTTTCATTAGTTTCGCTCACTCTCGAAATCAAGCATTTTACAGCAGGTTGGAGCAGCCTGTATCTCAGCACAGGAATAAGGTAGGGAAGAATTCTAAGGCTCATTTTGACTGCCTCCAGAAGTTAGATCAGATGGCAAATTGGATTTGGTGCTAGGTCTTTCCCTTTAGGTTTTACCCCAACAATGTTTTCATTAGTTTCGCTCACTCTCGAAATCAAGCATTTTACAGCAGGTTGGAGCAGCCTGTATCTCAGCACAGGAATAAGGTAGGGAAGAATTCTAAGGCTCATTTTGACTGCCTCCAGAAGTTAGATCAGATGGCAAATTGGATTTGGTGCTAGGTCTTTCCCTTTAGGTTCTACCCCAACAACGTTTTCATTAGTTTCGCTCACTCTCGAAATCAAGCATTTTACAGCAGGTTGGAGCAGCCTGTATCTCAGCACAGGAATAAGGTAGGGAAGAATTCTAAGGATCATTTTGACTGCCTCCAGAAGTTAGATCAGATGGCAAATTGGATTTGGTGCTAGGTCTTTCCCTTTAGGTTTTACCCCAACAATGTTTTCATTAGTTTCGCTCACTCTCGAAATCAAGCATTTTACAGCAGGTTGGAGCAGCCTGTATCTCAGCACAGGAATAAGGTAGGGAAGAATTCTAAGGATCATTTTGACTGCCTCCAGAAGTTAGATCAGATGGCAAATTGGATTTGGTGCTAGGTCTTTCCCTTTAGGTTTTACCCCAACAATGTTTTCATTAGTTTCGCTCACTCTCGAAATCAAGCATTTTACAGCAGGTTGGAGCAGCCTGTATCTCAGCACAGGAATAAGGTAGGGAAGAATTCTAAGGCTCATTTTGACTGCCTCCAGAAGTTAGATCAGATGGCAAATTGGATTTGGTGCTAGGTCTTTCCCTTTAGGTTTTACCCCAACAACGTTTTCATTAGTTTCGCTCACTCTCGAAATCAAGCATTTTACAGCAGGTTGGAGCAGCCTGTATCTCAGCACAGGAATAAGGTAGGGAAGAATTCTAAGGCTCATTTTGACTGCCTCCAGAAGTTAGATCAGATGGCAAATTGGATTTGGTGCTAGGTCTTTCCCTTTAGGTTTTACCCCAACAATGTTTTCATTAGTTTCGCTCACTCTCGAAATCAAGCATTTTACAGCAGGTTGGAGCAGCCTGTATCTCAGCACAGGAATAAGGTAGGGAAGAATTCTAAGGATCATTTTGACTGCCTCCAGAAGTTAGATCAGATGGCAAATTGGATTTGGTGCTAGGTCTTTCCCTTTAGGTTTTACCCCAACAATGTTTTCATTAGTTTCGCTCCCTGTCGAAATCAAGCATTTTACAGCAGGTTGGAGCAGCCTGTATCTCAGCACAGGAATAAGGTAGGGAAGAATTCTAAGGCTCATTTTGACTGCCTCCAGAAGTTAGATCAGATGGCAAATTGGATTTGGTGCTAGGTCTTTCCCTTTAGGTTTTACCCCAACAATGTTTTCATTAGTTTCGCTCACTCTCGAAATCAAGCATTTTACAGCAGGTTGGAGCAGCCTGTATCTCAGCACAGGAATAAGGTAGGGAAGAATTCTAAGGCTCATTTTGACTGCCTCCAGAAGTTAGATCAGATGGCAAATTGGATTTGGTGCTAGGTCTTTCCCTTTAGGTTTTACCCCAACAATGTTTTCATTAGTTTCGCTCACTCTCGAAATCAAGCATTTTACAGCAGGTTGGAGCAGCCTGTATCTCAGCACAGGAATAAGGTAGGGAAGAATTCTAAGGCTCATTTTGACTGCCTCCAGAAGTTAGATCAGATGGCAAATTGGATTTGGTGCTAGGTCTTTCCCTTTAGGTTTTACCCCAACAATGTTTTCATTAGTTTCGCTCACTCTCGAAATCAAGCATTTTACAGCAGGTTGGAGCAGCCTGTATCTCAGCACAGGAATAAGGTAGGGAAGAATTCTAAGGATCATTTTGACTGCCTCCAGAAGTTAGATCAGATGGCAAATTGGATTTGGTGCTAGGTCTTTCCCTTTAGGTTTTACCCCAACAACGTTTTCATTAGTTTCGCTCACTCTCGAAATCAAGCATTTTACAGCAGGTTGGAGCAGCCTGTATCTCAGCACAGGAATAAGGTAGGGAAGAATTCTAAGGCTCATTTTGACTGCCTCCAGAAGTTAGATCAGATGGCAAATTGGATTTGGTGCTAGGTCTTTCCCTTTAGGTTTTACCCCAACAATGTTTTCATTAGTTTCGCTCACTCTCGAAATCAAGCATTTTACAGCAGGTTGGAGCAGCCTGTATCTCAGCACAGGAATAAGGTAGGGAAGAATTCTAAGGCTCATTTTGACTGCCTCCAGAAGTTAGATCAGATGGCAAATTGGATTTGGTGCTAGGTCTTTCCCTTTAGGTTTTACCCCAACAATGTTTTCATTAGTTTCGCTCACTCTCGAAATCAAGCATTTTACAGCAGGTTGGAGCAGCCTGTATCTCAGCACAGGAATAAGGTAGGGAAGAATTCTAAGGCTCATTTTGACTGCCTCCAGAAGTTAGATCAGATGGCAAATTGGATTTGGTGCTAGGTCTTTCCCTTTAGGTTTTACCCCAACAATGTTTTCATTAGTTTCGCTCACTCTCGAAATCAAGCATTTTACAGCAGGTTGGAGCAGCCTGTATCTCAGCACAGGAATAAGGTAGGGAAGAATTCTAAGGCTCATTTTGACTGCCTCCAGAAGTTAGATCAGATGGCAAATTGGATTTGGTGCTAGGTCTTTCCCTTTAGGTTTTACCCCAACAATGTTTTCATTAGTTTCGCTCACTCTCGAAATCAAGCATTTTACAGCAGGTTGGAGCAGCCTGTATCTCAGCACAGGAATAAGGTAGGGAAGAATTCTAAGGCTCATTTTGACTGCCTCCAGAAGTTAGATCAGATGGCAAATTGGATTTGGTGCTAGGTCTTTCCCTTTAGGTTTTACCCCAACAATGTTTTCATTAGTTTCGCTCACTCTCGAAATCAAGCATTTTACAGCAGGTTGGAGCAGCCTGTATCTCAGCACAGGAATAAGGTAGGGAAGAATTCTAAGGCTCATTTTGACTGCCTCCAGAAGTTAGATCAGATGGCAAATTGGATTTGGTGCGAGGTCTTTCCCTTTAGGTTTTACCCCAACAATGTTTTCATTAGTTTCGCTCACTCTCGAAATCAAGCATTTTACAGCAGGTTGGAGCAGCCTGTATCTCAGCACAGGAATAAGGTAGGGAAGAATTCTAAGGATCATTTTGACTGCCTCCAGAAGTTAGATCAGATGGCAAATTGGATTTGGTGCTAGGTCTTTCCCTTTAGGTTTTACCCCAACAATGTTTTCATTGGTTTCGCTCACTCTCGAAATCAAGCATTTTACAGCAGGTTGGAGCAGCCTGTATCTCAGCACAGGAATAAGGTAGGGAAGAATTCTAAGGCTCATTTTGACTGCCTCCAGAAGTTAGATCAGATGGCAAATTGGATTTGGTGCTAGGTCTTTCCCTTTAGGTTTTACCCCAACAATGTTTTCATTAGTTTCGCTCACTCTCGAAATCAAGCATTTTACAGCAGGTTGGAGCAGCCTGTATCTCAGCACAGGAATAAGGTAGGGAAGAATTCTAAGGCTCATTTTGACTGCCTCCAGAAGTTAGATCAGATGGCAAATTGGATTTGGTGCTAGGTCTTTCCCTTTAGGTTTTACCCCAACAATGTTTTCATTAGTTTCGCTCACTCTCGAAATCAAGCATTTTACAGCAGGTTGGAGCAGCCTGTATCTCAGCACAGGAATAAGGTAGGGAAGAATTCTAAGGATCATTTTGACTGCCTCCAGAAGTTAGATCAGATGGCAAATTGGATTTGGTGCTAGGTCTTTCCCTTTAGGTTTTACCCCAACAATGTTTTCATTAGTTTCGCTCACTCTCGAAATCAAGCATTTTACAGCAGGTTGGAGCAGCCTGTATCTCAGCACAGGAATAAGGTAGGGAAGAATTCTAAGGATCATTTTGACTGCCTCCAGAAGTTAGATCAGATGGCAAATTGGATTTGGTGCTAGGTCTTTCCCTTTAGGTTTTACCCCAACAACGTTTTCATTAGTTTCGCTCACTCTCGAAATCAAGCATTTTACAGCAGGTTGGAGCAGCCTGTATCTCAGCACAGGAATAAGGTAGGGAAGAATTCTAAGGCTCATTTTGACTGCCTCCAGAAGTTAGATCAGATGGCAAATTGGATTTGGTGCTAGGTCTTTCCCTTTAGGTTTTACCCCAACAATGTTTTCATTAGTTTCGCTCACTCTCGAAATCAAGCATTTTACAGCAGGTTGGAGCAGCCTGTATCTCAGCACAGGAATAAGGTAGGGAAGAATTCTAAGGCTCATTTTGACTGCCTCCAGAAGTTAGATCAGATGGCAAATTGGATTTGGTGCTAGGTCTTTCCCTTTAGGTTTTACCCCAACAATGTTTTCATTAGTTTCGCTCACTCTCGAAATCAAGCATTTTACAGCAGGTTGGAGCAGCCTGTATCTCAGCACAGGAATAAGGTAGGGAAGAATTCTAAGGATCATTTTGACTGCCTCCAGAAGTTAGATCAGATGGCAAATTGGATTTGGTGCTAGGTCTTTCCCTTTAGGTTTTACCCCAACAATGTTTTCATTAGTTTCGCTCACTCTCGAAATCAAGCATTTTACAGCAGGTTGGAGCAGCCTGTATCTCAGCACAGGAATAAGGTAGGGAAGAATTCTAAGGCTCATTTTGACTGCCTCCAGAAGTTAGATCAGATGGCAAATTGGATTTGGTGCTAGGTCTTTCCCTTTAGGTTTTACCCCAACAATGTTTTCATTAGTTTCGCTCACTCTCGAAATCAAGCATTTTACAGCAGGTTGGAGCAGCCTGTATCTCAGCACAGGAATAAGGTAGGGAAGAATTCTAAGGCTCATTTTGACTGCCTCCAGAAGTTAGATCAGATGGCAAATTGGATTTGGTGCTAGGTCTTTCCCTTTAGGTTTTACCCCAACAATGTTTTCATTAGTTTCGCTCACTCTCGAAATCAAGCATTTTACAGCAGGTTGGAGCAGCCTGTATCTCAGCACAGGAATAAGGTAGGGAAGAATTCTAAGGCTCATTTTGACTGCCTCCAGAAGTTAGATCAGATGGCAAATTGGATTTGGTGCTAGGTCTTTCCCTTTAGGTTTTACCCCAACAATGTTTTCATTAGTTTCGCTCACTCTCGAAATCAAGCATTTTACAGCAGGTTGGAGCAGCCTGTATCTCAGCACAGGAATAAGGTAGGGAAGAATTCTAAGGCTCATTTTGACTGCCTCCAGAAGTTAGATCAGATGGCAAATTGGATTTGGTGCTAGGTCTTTCCCTTTAGGTTTTACCCCAACAATGTTTTCATTAGTTTCGCTCACTCTCGAAATCAAGCATTTTACAGCAGGTTGGAGCAGCCTGTATCTCAGCACAGGAATAAGGTAGGGAAGAATTCTAAGGCTCATTTTGACTGCCTCCAGAAGTTAGATCAGATGGCAAATTGGATTTGGTGCTAGGTCTTTCCCTTTAGGTTTTACCCCAACAACGTTTTCATTAGTTTCGCTCACTCTCGAAATCAAGCATTTTACAGCAGGTTGGAGCAGCCTGTATCTCAGCACAGGAATAAGGTAGGGAAGAATTCTAAGGCTCATTTTGACTGCCTCCAGAAGTTAGATCAGATGGCAAATTGGATTTGGTGCTAGGTCTTTCCCTTTAGGTTTTACCCCAACAATGTTTTCATTAGTTTCGCTCACTCTCGAAATCAAGCATTTTACAGCAGGTTGGAGCAGCCTGTATCTCAGCACAGGAATAAGGTAGGGAAGAATTCTAAGGCTCATTTTGACTGCCTCCAGAAGTTAGATCAGATGGCAAATTGGATTTGGTGCTAGGTCTTTCCCTTTAGGTTCTACCCCAACAACGTTTTCATTAGTTTCGCTCACTCTCGAAATCAAGCATTTTAGAGCAGGTTGGAGCAGCCTGTATCTCAGCACAGGAATAAGGTAGGGAAGAATTCTAAGGATCATTTTGACTGCCTCCAGAAGTTAGATCAGATGGCAAATTGGATTTGGTGCTAGGTCTTTCCCTTTAGGTTTTACCCCAACAATGTTTTCATTAGTTTCGCTCACTCTCGAAATCAAGCATTTTACAGCAGGTTGGAGCAGCCTGTATCTCAGCACAGGAATAAGGTAGGGAAGAATTCTAAGGATCATTTTGACTGCCTCCAGAAGTTAGATCAGATGGCAAATTGGATTTGGTGCTAGGTCTTTCCCTTTAGGTTTTACCCCAACAATGTTTTCATTAGTTTCGCTCACTCTCGAAATCAAGCATTTTACAGCAGGTTGGAGCAGCCTGTATCTCAGCACAGGAATAAGGTAGGGAAGAATTCTAAGGCTCATTTTGACTGCCTCCAGAAGTTAGATCAGATGGCAAATTGGATTTGGTGCTAGGTCTTTCCCTTTAGGTTTTACCCCAACAACGTTTTCATTAGTTTCGCTCACTCTCGAAATCAAGCATTTTACAGCAGGTTGGAGCAGCCTGTATCTCAGCACAGGAATAAGGTAGGGAAGAATTCTAAGGCTCATTTTGACTGCCTCCAGAAGTTAGATCAGATGGCAAATTGGATTTGGTGCTAGGTCTTTCCCTTTAGGTTTTACCCCAACAATGTTTTCATTAGTTTCGCTCACTCTCGAAATCAAGCATTTTACAGCAGGTTGGAGCAGCCCTGTATCTCAGCACAGGAATAAGGTAGGGAAGAATTCTAAGGATCATTTTGACTGCCTCCAGAAGTTAGATCAGATGGCAAATTGGATTTGGTGCTAGGTCTTTCCCTTTAGGTTTTACCCCAACAATGTTTTCATTAGTTTCGCTCCCTGTCGAAATCAAGCATTTTACAGCAGGTTGGAGCAGCCTGTATCTCAGCACAGGAATAAGGTAGGGAAGAATTCTAAGGCTCATTTTGACTGCCTCCAGAAGTTAGATCAGATGGCAAATTGGATTTGGTGCTAGGTCTTTCCCTTTAGGTTTTACCCCAACAATGTTTTCATTAGTTTCGCTCACTCTCGAAATCAAGCATTTTACAGCAGGTTGGAGCAGCCTGTATCTCAGCACAGGAATAAGGTAGGGAAGAATTCTAAGGCTCATTTTGACTGCCTCCAGAAGTTAGATCAGATGGCAAATTGGATTTGGTGCTAGGTCTTTCCCTTTAGGTTTTACCCCAACAATGTTTTCATTAGTTTCGCTCACTCTCGAAATCAAGCATTTTACAGCAGGTTGGAGCAGCCTGTATCTCAGCACAGGAATAAGGTAGGGAAGAATTCTAAGGCTCATTTTGACTGCCTCCAGAAGTTAGATCAGATGGCAAATTGGATTTGGTGCTAGGTCTTTCCCTTTAGGTTTTACCCCAACAATGTTTTCATTAGTTTCGCTCACTCTCGAAATCAAGCATTTTACAGCAGGTTGGAGCAGCCTGTATCTCAGCACAGGAATAAGGTAGGGAAGAATTCTAAGGATCATTTTGACTGCCTCCAGAAGTTAGATCAGATGGCAAATTGGATTTGGTGCTAGGTCTTTCCCTTTAGGTTTTTACCCCCAACAACGTTTTCATTAGTTTCGCTCACTCTCGAAATCAAGCATTTTACAGCAGGTTGGAGCAGCCTGTATCTCAGCACAGGAATAAGGTAGGGGAAGAATTCTAAGGCTCATTTTGACTGCCTCCAGAAGTTAGATCAGATGGCAAATTGGATTTGGTGCTAGGTCTTTCCCATTAGGTTTTACCCCAACAATGTTTTCATTAGTTTCGCTCACTCTCGAAATCAAGCATTTTTACAGCAGGTTGGAGCAGCCTGTATCTCAGCACAGGAATAAGGTAGGGAAGAATTCTAAGGCTCATTTTGACTGCCTCCAGAAGTTAGATCAGATGGCAAATTGGATTTGGTCCTAGGTCTTTCCCTTTAGGTTTTACCCCAACAATGTTTTCATTAGTTTCGCTCACTCTCGAAATCAAGCATTTTACAGCAGGTTGGAGCAGCCTGTATCTCAGCACAGGAATAAGGTAGGGAAGAATTCTAAGGATCATTTTGACTGCCTCCAGAAGTTAGATCAGATGGCAAATTGGATTTGGTGCTAGGTCTTTCCCTTTAGGTTTTACCCCAACAATGTTTTCATTAGTTTCGCTCACTCTCGAAATCAAGCATTTTACAGCAGGTTGGAGCAGCCTGTATCTCAGCACAGGAATAAGGTAGGGAAGAATTCTAAGGCTCATTTTGACTGCCTCCAGAAGTTAGATCAGATGGCAAATTGGATTTTGGTGCTAGGTCTTTCCCTTTAGGTTTTACCCCAACAACGTTTTCATTAGTTTCGCTCACTCTCGAAATCAAGCATTTTACAGCAGGTTGGAGCAGCCTGTATCTCAGCACAGGAATAAGGTAGGGAAGAATTCTAAGGCTCATTTTGACTGCCTCCAGAAGTTAGATCAGATGGCAAATTGGATTTGGTGCTAGGTCTTTCCCTTTAGGTTTTACCCCAACAATGTTTTCATTAGTTTCGCTCACTCTCGAAATCAAGCATTTTACAGCAGGTTGGAGCAGCCTGTATCTCAGCACAGGAATAAGGTAGGGAAGAATTCTAAGGCTCATTTTGACTGCCTCCAGAAGTTAGATCAGATGGCAAATTGGATTTGGTGCTAGGTCTTTCCCTTTAGGTTTTACCCCAACAATGTTTTCATTAGTTTCGCTCACTCTCGAAATCAAGCATTTTACAGCAGGTTGGAGCAGCCTGTATCTCAGCACAGGAATAAGGTAGGGAAGAATTCTAAGGCTCATTTTGACTGCCCTCCAGAAGTTAGATCAGATGGCAAATTGGATTTGGTGCTAGGTCTTTCCCTTTAGGTTTTACCCCAACAACGTTTTCATTAGTTTCGCTCACTCTCGAAATCAAGCATTTTACAGCAGGTTGGAGCAGCCTGTATCTCAGCACAGGAATAAGGTAGGGAAGAATTCTAAGGCTCATTTTGACTGCCTCCAGAAGTTAGATCAGATGGCAAATTGGATTTGGGTGCTAGGTCTTTCCCTTTAGGTTTTACCCCAACAATGTTTTCATTAGTTTCGCTCACTCTCGAAATCAAGCATTTTACAGCAGGTTGGAGCAGCCTGTATCTCAGCACAGGAATAAGGTAGGGAAGAATTCTAAGGCTCATTTTGACTGCCTCCAGAAGTTAGATCAGATGGCAAATTGGATTTGGTGCTAGGTCTTTCCCTTTAGGTTTTACCCCCAACAATGTTTTCATTAGTTTCGCTCACTCTCGAAATCAAGCATTTTACAGCAGGTTGGAGCAGCCTGTATCTCAGCACAGGAATAAGGTAGGGAAGAATTCTAAGGCTCATTTTGACTGCCTCCAGAAGTTAGATCAGATGGCAAATTGGATTTGGTGCTAGGTCTTTCCCTTTAGGTTTTACCCCAACAATGTTTTCATTAGTTTCGCTCACTCTCGAAATCAAGCATTTTACAGCAGGTTGGAGCAGCCTGTATCTCAGCACAGGAATAAGGTAGGGAAGAATTCTAAGGCTCATTTTGACTGCCTCCA
>NW_027143739.1:0-49873 GCF_026170545.1 Melanerpes formicivorus
TTTACAGCAGGTTGGAGCAGCCTGTATCTCAGCACAGGAATAAGGTAGGGAAGAATTCTAAGGCTCATTTTGACTGCCTCCAGAAGTTAGATCAGATGGCAAATTGGATTTGGTGCTAGGTCTTTCCTTTAGGTTTTTACCCCAACAATGTTTTCATTAGTTTCGCTCACTCTCGAATCAAGCATTTTACAGCAGGTTGGAGCAGCCTGTATCTCAGCACAGGAATAAGGTAGGGAAGAATTCTAAGGCTCATTTTGACTGCCTCCAGAAGTTAGATCAGATGGCAAATTGGATTTGGTGCTAGGTCTTTCCCTTTAGGTTTTACCCCAACAATGTTTTCATTAGTTTTCGCTCACTCTCGAAATCAAGCATTTTACAGCAGGTTGGAGCAGCCTGTATCTCAGCACAGGAATAAGGTAGGGAAGAATTCTAAGGCTCATTTTGACTGCCTCCAGAAGTTAGATCAGATGGCAAATTGGATTTGGTGCTAGGTCTTTCCCTTTAGGTTTTACCCCAACAATGTTTTCATTAGTTTCGCTCACTCTGGAAATCAAGCATTTTACAGCAGGTTGGAGCAGCCTGTATCTCAGCACAGGAATAAGGTAGGGAAGAATTCTAAGGCTCATTTTGACTGCCTCCAGAAGTTAGATCAGATGGCAAATTGGATTTGGTGCTAGGTCTTTCCCTTTAGGTTTTACCCCAACAATGTTTTCATTAGTTTCGCTCACTCTCGAAATCAAGCATTTTACAGCAGGTTGGAGCAGCCTGTATCTCAGCACAGGAATAAGGTAGGGAAGAATTCTAAGGCTCATTTTGACTGCCTCCAGAAGTTAGATCAGATGGCAAATTGGGATTTGGTGCTAGGTCTTTCCCTTTAGGTTTTACCCCAACAATGTTTTCATTAGTTTCGCTCACTCTCGAAATCAAGCATTTTACAGCAGGTTGGAGCAGCCTGTATCTCAGCACAGGAATAAGGTAGGGAAGAATTCTAAGGCTCATTTTGACTGCCTCCAGAAGTTAGATCAGATGGCAAATTGGATTTGGTGCTAGGTCTTTCCCTTTAGGTTTTACCCCAACAATGTTTTCATTAGTTTCGCTCACTCTCGAAATCAAGCATTTTACAGCAGGTTGGAGCAGCCTGTATCTCAGCACAGGAATAAGGTAGGGAAGAATTCTAAGGATCATTTTGACTGCCTCCAGAAGTTAGATCAGATGGCAAATTGGATTTGGTGCTAGGTCTTTCCCTTTAGGTTTTACCCCAACAATGTTTTCATTAGTTTCGCTCACTCTCGAAATCAAGCATTTTACAGCAGGTTGGAGCAGCCTGTATCTCAGCACAGGAATAAGGTAGGGAAGAATTCTAAGGCTCATTTTGACTGCCTCCAGAAGTTAGATCAGATGGCAAATTGGATTTGGTGCTAGGTCTTTCCCTTTAGGTTTTACCCCAACAATGTTTTCATTAGTTTCGCTCACTCTGGGAAATCAAGCATTTTACAGCAGGTTGGAGCAGCCTGTATCTCAGCACAGGAATAAGGTAGGGAAGAATTCTAAGGATCATTTTGACTGCCTCCAGAAGTTAGATCAGATGGCAAATTGGATTTGGTGCTAGGTCTTTCCCTTTAGGTTTTACCCCAACAATGTTTTTCATTAGTTTCGCTCACTCTCGAAATCAAGCATTTTACAGCAGGTTGGAGCAGCCTGTATCTCAGCACAGGAATAAGGTAGGGAAGAATTCTAAGGCTCATTTTGACTGCCTCCAGAAGTTAGATCAGATGGCAAATTGGATTTGGTGCTAGGTCTTTCCCTTTAGGTTTTACCCCAACAATGTTTTCATTAGTTTCGCTCACTCTCGAAATCAAGCATTTTACAGCAGGTTGGAGCAGCCTGTATCTCAGCACAGGAATAAGGTAGGGAAGAATTCTAAGGCTCATTTTGACTGCCTCCAGAAGTTAGATCAGATGGCAAATTGGATTTGGTGCTAGGTCTTTCCCTTTAGGTGTTACCCCAACAATGTTTTCATTAGTTTCGCTCACTCTCGAAATCAAGCATTTTACAGCAGGTTGGAGCAGCCTGTATCTCAGCACAGGAATAAGGTAGGGAAGAATTCTAAGGCTCATTTTGACTGCCTCCAGAAGTTAGATCAGATGGCAAATTGGATTTGGTGCTAGGTCTTTCCCTTTAGGTTTTACCCCAACAATGTTTTCATTAGTTTCGCTCACTCTCGAAATCAAGCATTTTACAGCAGGTTGGAGCAGCCTGTATCTCAGCACAGGAATAAGGTAGGGAAGAATTCTAAGGCTCATTTTGACTGCCTCCAGAAGTTAGATCAGATGGCAAATTGGATTTGGTGCTAGGTCTTTCCCTTTAGGTGTTACCCCAACAATGTTTTCATTAGTTTCGCTCACTCTCCGAAATCAAGCATTTTACAGCAGGTTGGAGCAGCCTGTATCTCAGCACAGGAATAAGGTAGGGAAGAATTCTAAGGCTCATTTTGACTGCCTCCAGAAGTTAGATCAGATGGCAAATTGGATTTGGTGCTAGGTCTTTCCCTTTAGGTTTTACCCCAACAATGTTTTCATTAGTTTTCGCTCACTCTCGAAATCAAGCATTTTACAGCAGGTTGGAGCAGCCTGTATCTCAGCACAGGAATAAGGTAGGGAAGAATTCTAAGGCTCATTTTGACTGCCTCCAGAAGTTAGATCAGATGGCAAATTGGATTTGGTGCTAGGTCTTTCCCTTTAGGTTTTACCCCAACAATGTTTTCATTAGTTTCGCTCACTCTCGAAATCAAGCATTTTACAGCAGGTTGGAGCAGCCTGTATCTCAGCACAGGAATAAGGTAGGGAAGAATTCTAAGGCTCATTTTGACTGCCTCCAGAAGTTAGATCAGATGGCAAATTGGATTTGGTGCTAGGTCTTTCCCTTTAGGTTTTACCCCAACAATGTTTTCATTAGTTTCGCTCACTCTCGAAATCAAGCATTTTACAGCAGGTTGGAGCAGCCTGTATCTCAGCACAGGAATAAGGTAGGGAAGAATTCTAAGGCTCATTTTGACTGCCTCCAGAAGTTAGATCAGATGGCAAATTGGATTTGGTGCTAGGTCTTTCCCTTTAGGTTTTACCCCAACAATGTTTTCATTAGTTTCGCTCACTCTCGAAATCAAGCATTTTACAGCAGGTTGGAGCAGCCTGTATCTCAGCACAGGAATAAGGTAGGGAAGAATTCTAAGGCTCATTTTGACTGCCTCCAGAAGTTAGATCAGATGGCAAATTGGATTTGGTGCTAGGTCTTTCCCTTTAGGTTTTACCCCAACAATGTTTTCATTAGTTTCGCTCACTCTCGAAATCAAGCATTTTACAGCAGGTTGGAGCAGCCTGTATCTCAGCACAGGAATAAGGTAGGGAAGAATTCTAAGGCTCATTTTGACTGCCTCCCAGAAGTTAGATCAGATGGCAAATTGGATTTGGTGCTAGGTCTTTCCCTTTAGGTTTTACCCCAACAATGTTTTCATTAGTTTCGCTCACTCTCGAAATCAAGCATTTTACAGCAGGTTGGAGCAGCCTGTATCTCAGCACAGGAATAAGGTAGGGAAGAATTCTAAGGCTCATTTTGACTGCCTCCAGAAGTTAGATCAGATGGCAAATTGGATTTGGTGCTAGGTCTTTCCCTTTAGGTTTTACCCCAACAATGTTTTCATTAGTTTCGCTCACTCTGGAAATCAAGCATTTTAACAGCAGGTTGGAGCAGCCTGTATCTCAGCACAGGAATAAGGTAGGGAAGAATTCTAAGGCTCATTTTGACTGCCTCCAGAAGTTAGATCAGATGGCAAATTGGATTTGGTGCTAGGTCTTTCCTTTAGTTTTACCCCAACAATGTTTTCATTAGTTTCGCTCACTCTCGAAATCAAGCATTTTACAGCAGGTTGGAGCAGCCTGTATCTCAGCACAGGAATAAGGTAGGGAAGAATTCTAAGGCTCATTTTGACTGCCTCCAGAAGTAGATCTGATGGCAAATTGGATTTGGTGCTAGGTCTTTCCCTTTAGGTTTTACCCCAACAATGTTTTCATTAGTTTCGCTCACTCTCGAAATCAAGCATTTTACAGCAGGTTGGAGCAGCCTGTATCTCAGCACAGGAATAAGGTAGGGAAGAATTCTAAGGCTCATTTTGACTGCCTCCAGAAGTTAGATCAGATGGCAAATTGGATTTGGTGCTAGGTCTTTCCCTTTAGGTTTTACCCCAACAATGTTTTCATTAGTTTCGCTCACTCTCGAAATCAAGCATTTTACAGCAGGTTGGAGCAGCCTGTATCTCAGCACAGGAATAAGGTAGGGAAGAATTCTAAGGCTCATTTTGACTGCCTCCAGAAGTTAGATCAGATGGCAAATTGGATTTGGTGCTAGGTCTTTCCCTTTAGGTTTTACCCCAACAATGTTTTCATTAGTTTCGCTCACTCTCGAAATCAAGCATTTTACAGCAGGTTGGAGCAGCCTGTATCTCAGCACAGGAATAAGGTAGGGAAGAATTCTAAGGCTCATTTTGACTGCCTCCAGAAGTTAGATCAGATGGCAAATTGGATTTGGTGCTAGGTCTTTCCCTTAGGTTTTACCCCAACAATGTTTTCATTAGTTTCGCTCACTCTGGAAATCAAGCATTTTACAGCAGGTTGGAGCAGCCTGTATCTCAGCACAGGAATAAGGTAGGGAAGAATTCTAAGGCTCATTTTGACTGCCTCCAGAAGTTAGATCAGATGGCAAATTGGATTTGGTGCTAGGTCTTTCCCTTTAGGTTTTACCCCAACAATGTTTTCATTAGTTTCGCTCACTCTCGAAATCAAGCATTTTACAGCAGGTTGGAGCAGCCTGTATCTCAGCACAGGAATAAGGTAGGGAAGAATTCTAAGGCTCATTTTGACTGCCTCCAGAAGTTAGATCTGATGGCAAATTGGATTTGGTGCTAGGTCTTTCCCTTTAGGTTTTACCCCAAGAATGTTTTCATTAGTTTCGTTCACTCTCGAAATCAAGCATTTTACAGCAGGTTGGAGCAGCCTGTATCTCAGCACAGGAATAAGGTAGGGAAGAATTCTAAGGCTCATTTTGACTGCCTCCAGAAGTTAGATCAGATGGCAAATTGGATTTGGTGCTAGGTCTTTCCCTTTAGGTTTTACCCCAACAATGTTTTCATTAGTTTCGCTCACTCTCGAAATCAAGCATTTTACAGCAGGTTGGAGCAGCCTGTATCTCAGCACAGGAATAAGGTAGGGAAGAATTCTAAGGCTCATTTTGACTGCCTCCAGAAGTTAGATCAGATGGCAAATTGGATTTGGTGCTAGGTCTTTCCCTTTAGGTTTTACCCCAACAATGTTTTCATTAGTTTCGCTCACTCTCGAAATCAAGCATTTTACAGCAGGTTGGAGCAGCCTGTATCTCAGCACAGGAATAAGGTAGGGAAGAATTCTAAGGCTCATTTTGACTGCCTCCAGAAGTTAGATCAGATGGCAAATTGGATTTGGTGCTAGGTCTTTCCCTTTAGGTGTTACCCCAACAATGTTTTCATTAGTTTCGCTCACTCTCGAAATCAAGCATTTTACAGCAGGTTGGAGCAGCCTGTATCTCAGCACAGGAATAAGGTAGGGAAGAATTCTAAGGCTCATTTTGACTGCCTCCAGAAGTTAGATCAGATGGCAAATTGGATTTGGTGCTAGGTCTTTCCCTTTAGGTTTTACCCCAACAATGTTTTCATTAGTTTCGCTCACTCTCGAAATCAAACATTTTACAGCAGGTTGGAGCAGCCTGTATCTCAGCACAGGAATAAGGTAGGGAAGAATTCTAAGGCTCATTTTGACTGCCTCCAGAAGTTAGATCAGATGGCAAATTGGATTTGGTGCTAGGTCTTTCCCTTTAGGTTTTACCCCAACAATGTTTTCATTAGTTTCGCTCACTCTCGAAATCAAGCATTTTACAGCAGGTTGGAGCAGCCTGTATCTCAGCACAGGAATAAGGTAGGGAAGAATTCTAAGGCTCATTTTGACTGCCTCCAGAAGTTAGATCAGATGGCAAATTGGATTTGGTGCTAGGTCTTTCCCTTTAGGTTTTACCCCAACAATGTTTTCATTAGTTTCGCTCACTCTCGAAATCAAGCATTTTACAGCAGGTTGGAGCAGCCTGTATCTCAGCACAGGAATAAGGTAGGGAAGAATTCTAAGGCTCATTTTGACTGCCTCCAGAAGTTAGATCAGATGGCAAATTGGATTTGGTGCTAGGTCTTTCCCTTTAGGTGTTACCCCAACAATGTTTTCATTAGTTTCGCTCACTCTCGAAATCAAGCATTTTACAGCAGGTTGGAGCAGCCTGTATCTCAGCACAGGAATAAGGTAGGGAAGAATTCTAAGGCTCATTTTGACTGCCTCCAGAAGTTAGATCAGATGGCAAATTGGATTTGGTGCTAGGTCTTTCCCTTTAGGTTTTACCCCAACAATGTTTTCATTAGTTTCGCTCACTCTCGAAATCAAGCATTTTACAGCAGGTTGGAGCAGCCTGTATCTCAGCACAGGAATAAGGTAGGGAAGAATTCTAAGGCTCATTTTGACTGCCTCCAGAAGTTAGATCAGATGGCAAATTGGATTTGGTGCTAGGTATTTCCCTTTAGGTTTTACCCCAACAATGTTTTCATTAGTTTCGCTCACTCTCGAAATCAAGCATTTTACAGCAGGTTGGAGCAGCCTGTATCTCAGCACAGGAATAAGGTAGGGAAGAATTCTAAGGCTCATTTTGACTGCCTCCAGAAGTTAGATCAGATGGCAAATTGGATTTGGTGCTAGGTCTTTCCCTTTAGGTTTTACCCCAACAATGTTTTCATTAGTTTCGCTCACTCTCGAAATCAAGCATTTTACAGCAGGTTGGAGCAGCCTGTATCTCAGCACAGGAATAAGGTAGGGAAGAATTCTAAGGCTCATTTTGACTGCCTCCAGAAGTTAGATCAGATGGCAAATTGGATTTGGTGCTAGGTCTTTCCCTTTAGGTTTTACCCCAACAATGTTTTCATTAGTTTCGCTCACTCTCGAAATCAAGCATTTTACAGCAGGTTGGAGCAGCCTGTATCTCAGCACAGGAATAAGGTAGGGAAGAATTCTAAGGCTCATTTTGACTGCCTCCAGAAGTTAGATCAGATGGCAAATTGGATTTGGTGCTAGGTCTTTCCCTTTAGGTTTTACCCCAACAATGTTTTCATTAGTTTCGCTCACTCTGGAAATCAAGCATTTTACAGCAGGTTGGAGCAGCCTGTATCTCAGCACAGGAATAAGGTAGGGAAGAATTCTAAGGCTCATTTTGACTGCCTCCAGAAGTTAGATCAGATGGCAAATTGGATTTGGTGCTAGGTCTTTCCCTTTAGGTTTTACCCCAACAATGTTTTCATTAGTTTCGCTCACTCTCGAAATCAAGCATTTTACAGCAGGTTGGAGCAGCCTGTATCTCAGCACAGGAATAAGGTAGGGAAGAATTCTAAGGCTCATTTTGACTGCCTCCAGAAGTTAGATCAGATGGCAAATTGGATTTGGTGCTAGGTCTTTCCCTTTAGGTTTTACCCCAACAATGTTTTCATTAGTTTCGCTCACTCTCGAAATCAAGCATTTTACAGCAGGTTGGAGCAGCCTGTATCTCAGCACAGGAATAAGGTAGGGAAGAATTCTAAGGCTCATTTTGACTGCCTCCAGAAGTTAGATCAGATGGCAAATTGGATTTGGTGCTAGGTCTTTCCCTTTAGGTTTTACCCCAACAATGTTTTCATTAGTTTCGCTCACTCTCGAAATCAAGCATTTTACAGCAGGTTGGAGCAGCCTGTATCTCAGCACAGGAATAAGGTAGGGAAGAATTCTAAGGCTCATTTTGACTGCCTCCAGAAGTTAGATCAGATGGCAAATTGGATTTGGTGCTAGGTCTTTCCCTTTAGGTTTTACCCCAACAATGTTTTCATTAGTTTCGCTCACTCTCGAAATCAAGCATTTTACAGCAGGTTGGAGCAGCCTGTATCTCAGCACAGGAATAAGGTAGGGAAGAATTCTAAGGATCATTTTGACTGCCTCCAGAAGTTAGATCAGATGGCAAATTGGATTTGGTGCTAGGTCTTTCCCTTTAGGTTTTACCCCAACAATGTTTTCATTAGTTTCGCTCACTCTCGAAATCAAGCATTTTACAGCAGGTTGGAGCAGCCTGTATCTCAGCACAGGAATAAGGTAGGGAAGAATTCTAAGGCTCATTTTGACTGCCTCCAGAAGTTAGATCAGATGGCAAATTGGATTTGGTGCTAGGTCTTTCCCTTTAGGTTTTACCCCAACAATGTTTTCATTAGTTTCGCTCACTCTCGAAATCAAGCATTTTACAGCAGGTTGGAGCAGCCTGTATCTCAGCACAGGAATAAGGTAGGGAAGAATTCTAAGGCTCATTTTGACTGCCTCCAGAAGGTAGATCAGATGGCAAATTGGATTTGGTGCTAGGTCTTTCCCTTTAGGTTTTACCCCAACAATGTTTTCATTAGTTTCGCTCACTCTCGAAATCAAGCATTTTACAGCAGGTTGGAGCAGCCTGTATCTCAGCACAGGAATAAGGTAGGGAAGAATTCTAAGGCTCATTTTGACTGCCTCCAGAAGTTAGATCAGATGGCAAATTGGATTTGGTGCTAGGTATTTCCCTTTAGGTTTTACCCCAACAATGTTTTCATTAGTTTCGCTCACTCTCGAAATCAAGCATTTTACAGCAGGTTGGAGCAGCCTGTATCTCAGCACAGGAATAAGGTAGGGAAGAATTCTAAGGCTCATTTTGACTGCCTCCAGAAGTTAGATCAGATGGCAA
Source organism: Melanerpes formicivorus (assembly GCF_026170545.1). Taxonomy (NCBI): domain Eukaryota; kingdom Metazoa; phylum Chordata; class Aves; order Piciformes; family Picidae; genus Melanerpes; species Melanerpes formicivorus. Next base: position 8,848 of record NW_027143739.1, read on the forward strand.
ATTGGATTTGGTGCTAGGTCTTTCCCTTTAGGTTTTACCCCAACAATGTTTTCATTAGTTTCGCTCACTCTCGAAATCAAGCATTTTACAGCAGGTTGGAGCAGCCTGTATCTCAGCACAGGAATAAGGTAGGGAAGAATTCTAAGGCTCATTTTGACTGCCTCCAGAAGTTAGATCAGATGGCAAATTGGATTTGGTGCTAGGTCTTTCCCTTTAGGTGTTACCCCAACAATGTTTTCATTAGTTTCGCTCACTCTCGAAATCAAGCATTTTACAGCAGGTTGGAGCAGCCTGTATCTCAGCACAGGAATAAGGTAGGGAAGAATTCTAAGGCTCATTTTGACTGCCTCCAGAAGTTAGATCAGATGGCAAATTGGATTTGGTGCTAGGTCTTTCCCTTTAGGTTTTACCCCAACAATGTTTTCATTAGTTTCGCTCACTCTCGAAATCAAGCATTTTACAGCAGGTTGGAGCAGCCTGTATCTCAGCACAGGAATAAGGTAGGGAAGAATTCTAAGGCTCATTTTGACTGCCTCCAGAAGTTAGATCAGATGGCAAATTGGATTTGGTGCTAGGTATTTCCCTTTAGGTTTTACCCCAACAATGTTTTCATTAGTTTCGCTCACTCTCGAAATCAAGCATTTTACAGCAGGTTGGAGCAGCCTGTATCTCAGCACAGGAATAAGGTAGGGAAGAATTCTAAGGCTCATTTTGACTGCCTCCAGAAGTTAGATCAGATGGCAAATTGGATTTGGTGCTAGGTCTTTCCCTTTAGGTTTTACCCCAACAATGTTTTCATTAGTTTCGCTCACTCTCGAAATCAAGCATTTTACAGCAGGTTGGAGCAGCCTGTATCTCAGCACAGGAATAAGGTAGGGAAGAATTCTAAGGCTCATTTTGACTGCCTCCAGAAGTTAGATCAGATGGCAAATTGGATTTGGTGCTAGGTCTTTCCCTTTAGGTTTTACCCCAACAATGTTTTCATTAGTTTCGCTCACTCTCGAAATCAAGCATTTTACAGCAGGTTGGAGCAGCCTGTATCTCAGCACAGGAATAAGGTAGGGAAGAATTCTAAGGCTCATTTTGACTGCCTCCAGAAGTTAGATCAGATGGCAAATTGGATTTGGTGCTAGGTCTTTCCCTTTAGGTTTTACCCCAACAATGTTTTCATTAGTTTCGCTCACTCTGGAAATCAAGCATTTTACAGCAGGTTGGAGCAGCCTGTATCTCAGCACAGGAATAAGGTAGGGAAGAATTCTAAGGCTCATTTTGACTGCCTCCAGAAGTTAGATCAGATGGCAAATTGGATTTGGTGCTAGGTCTTTCCCTTTAGGTTTTACCCCAACAATGTTTTCATTAGTTTCGCTCACTCTCGAAATCAAGCATTTTACAGCAGGTTGGAGCAGCCTGTATCTCAGCACAGGAATAAGGTAGGGAAGAATTCTAAGGCTCATTTTGACTGCCTCCAGAAGTTAGATCAGATGGCAAATTGGATTTGGTGCTAGGTCTTTCCCTTTAGGTTTTACCCCAACAATGTTTTCATTAGTTTCGCTCACTCTCGAAATCAAGCATTTTACAGCAGGTTGGAGCAGCCTGTATCTCAGCACAGGAATAAGGTAGGGAAGAATTCTAAGGCTCATTTTGACTGCCTCCAGAAGTTAGATCAGATGGCAAATTGGATTTGGTGCTAGGTCTTTCCCTTTAGGTTTTACCCCAACAATGTTTTCATTAGTTTCGCTCACTCTCGAAATCAAGCATTTTACAGCAGGTTGGAGCAGCCTGTATCTCAGCACAGGAATAAGGTAGGGAAGAATTCTAAGGCTCATTTTGACTGCCTCCAGAAGTTAGATCAGATGGCAAATTGGATTTGGTGCTAGGTCTTTCCCTTTAGGTTTTACCCCAACAATGTTTTCATTAGTTTCGCTCACTCTCGAAATCAAGCATTTTACAGCAGGTTGGAGCAGCCTGTATCTCAGCACAGGAATAAGGTAGGGAAGAATTCTAAGGATCATTTTGACTGCCTCCAGAAGTTAGATCAGATGGCAAATTGGATTTGGTGCTAGGTCTTTCCCTTTAGGTTTTACCCCAACAATGTTTTCATTAGTTTCGCTCACTCTCGAAATCAAGCATTTTACAGCAGGTTGGAGCAGCCTGTATCTCAGCACAGGAATAAGGTAGGGAAGAATTCTAAGGCTCATTTTGACTGCCTCCAGAAGTTAGATCAGATGGCAAATTGGATTTGGTGCTAGGTCTTTCCCTTTAGGTTTTACCCCAACAATGTTTTCATTAGTTTCGCTCACTCTCGAAATCAAGCATTTACAGCAGGTTGGAGCAGCCTGTATCTCAGCACAGGAATAAGGTAGGGAAGAATTCTAAGGCTCATTTTGACTGCCTCCAGAAGGTAGATCAGATGGCAAATTGGATTTGGTGCTAGGTCTTTCCCTTTAGGTTTTACCCCAACAATGTTTTCATTAGTTTCGCTCACTCTCGAAATCAAGCATTTTACAGCAGGTTGGAGCAGCCTGTATCTCAGCACAGGAATAAGGTAGGGAAGAATTCTAAGGCTCATTTTGACTGCCTCCAGAAGTTAGATCAGATGGCAAATTGGATTTGGTGCTAGGTCTTTCCCTTTAGGTTTTACCCCAACAATGTTTTCATTAGTTTCGCTCACTCTCGAAATCAAGCATTTTACAGCAGGTTGGAGCAGCCTGTATCTCAGCACAGGAATAAGGTAGGGAAGAATTCTAAGGCTCATTTTGACTGCCTCCAGAAGTTAGATCAGATGGCAAATTGGATTTGGTGCTAGGTCTTTCCCTTTAGGTGTTACCCCAACAATGTTTTCATTAGTTTCGCTCACTCTCGAAATCAAGCATTTTACAGCAGGTTGGAGCAGCCTGTATCTCAGCACAGGAATAAGGTAGGGAAGAATTCTAAGGCTCATTTTGACTGCCTCCAGAAGTTAGATCAGATGGCAAATTGGATTTGGTGCTAGGTCTTTCCCTTTAGGTGTTACCCCAACAATGTTTTCATTAGTTTCGCTCACTCTCGAAATCAAGCATTTTACAGCAGGTTGGAGCAGCCTGTATCTCAGCACAGGAATAAGGTAGGGAAGAATTCTAAGGCTCATTTTGACTGCCTCCAGAAGTTAGATCAGATGGCAAATTGGATTTGGTGCTAGGTCTTTCCCTTTAGGTTTTACCCCAACAATGTTTTCATTAGTTTCGCTCACTCTCGAAATCAAGCATTTTACAGCAGGTTGGAGCAGCCTGTATCTCAGCACAGGAATAAGGTAGGGAAGAATTCTAAGGCTCATTTTGACTGCCTCCAGAAGTTAGATCAGATGGCAAATTGGATTTGGTGCTAGGTCTTTCCCTTTAGGTTTTACCCCAACAATGTTTTCATTAGTTTCGCTCACTCTCGAAATCAAGCATTTTACAGCAGGTTGGAGCAGCCTGTATCTCAGCACAGGAATAAGGTAGGGAAGAATTCTAAGGCTCATTTTGACTGCCTCCAGAAGTTAGATCAGATGGCAAATTGGATTTGGTGCTAGGTCTTTCCCCTTTAGGTTTTACCCCAACAATGTTTTCATTAGTTTCGCTCACTCTCGAAATCAAGCATTTTACAGCAGGTTGGAGCAGCCTGTATCTCAGCACAGGAATAAGGTAGGGAAGAATTCTAAGGATCATTTTGACTGCCTCCAGAAGTTAGATCAGATGGCAAATTGGATTTGGTGCTAGGTCTTTCCCTTTAGGTTTTACCCCAACAATGTTTTCATTAGTTTCGCTCACTCTCGAAATCAAGCATTTTACAGCAGGTTGGAGCAGCCTGTATCTCAGCACAGGAATAAGGTAGGGAAGAATTCTAAGGCTCATTTTGACTGCCTCCAGAAGTTAGATCAGATGGCAAATTGGATTTGGTGCTAGGTCTTTCCCTTTAGGTTTTACCCCAACAATGTTTTCATTAGTTTCGCTCACTCTCGAAATCAAGCATTTTACAGCAGGTTGGAGCAGCCTGTATCTCAGCACAGGAATAAGGTAGGGAAGAATTCTAAGGCTCATTTTGACTGCCTCCAGAAGTTAGATCAGATGGCAAATTGGATTTGGTGCTAGGTCTTTCCCTTTAGGTTTTACCCCAACAATGTTTTCATTAGTTTCGCTCACTCTCGAAATCAAGCATTTTACAGCAGGTTGGAGCAGCCTGTATCTCAGCACAGGAATAAGGTAGGGAAGAATTCTAAGGCTCATTTTGACTGCCTCCAGAAGTTAGATCAGATGGCAAATTGGATTTGGTGCTAGGTCTTTCCCTTTAGGTTTTACCCCCAACAATGTTTTCATTAGTTTCGCTCACTCTCGAAATCAAGCATTTTACAGCAGGTTGGAGCAGCCTGTATCTCAGCACAGGAATAAGGTAGGGAAGAATTCTAAGGCTCATTTTGACTGCCTCCAGAAGTTAGATCAGATGGCAAATTGGATTTGGTGCTAGGTCTTTCCCTTTAGGTTTTACCCCAACAATGTTTTCATTAGTTTCGCTCACTCTCGAAATCAAGCATTTTACAGCAGGTTGGAGCAGCCTGTATCTCAGCACAGGAATAAGGTAGGGAAGAATTCTAAGGCTCATTTTGACTGCCTCCAGAAGTTAGATCAGATGGCAAATTGGATTTGGTGCTAGGTCTTTCCCTTTAGGTGTTACCCCAACAATGTTTTCATTAGTTTCGCTCACTCTCGAAATCAAGCATTTTACAGCAGGTTGGAGCAGCCTGTATCTCAGCACAGGAATAAGGTAGGGAAGAATTCTAAGGCTCATTTTGACTGCCTCCAGAAGTTAGATCAGATGGCAAATTGGATTTGGTGCTAGGTCTTTCCCTTTAGGTTTTACCCCAACAATGTTTTCATTAGTTTCGCTCACTCTCGAAATCAAGCATTTTACAGCAGGTTGGAGCAGCCTGTATCTCAGCACAGGAATAAGGTAGGGAAGAATTCTAAGGCTCATTTTGACTGCCTCCAGAAGTTAGATCAGATGGCAAATTGGATTTGGTGCTAGGTCTTTCCCTTTAGGTTTTACCCCAACAATGTTTTCATCAGTTTCGCTCACTCTCGAAATCAAGCATTTTACAGCAGGTTGGAGCAGCCTGTATCTCAGCACAGGAATAAGGAAGAATTCTAAGGCTCATTTTGACTGCCTCCAGAAGTTAGATCAGATGGCAAATTGGATTTGGTGCTAGGTCTTTCCCTTTAGGTTTTACCCCAACAATGTTTTCATTAGTTTCGCTCACTCTCGAAATCAAGCATTTTACAGCAGGTTGGGAGCAGCCTGTATCTCAGCACAGGAATAAGGTAGGGAAGAATTCTAAGGCTCATTTTGACTGCCTCCAGAAGTTAGATCAGATGGCAAATTGGATTTGGTGCTAGGTCTTTCCCTTTAGGTTTTACCCCAACAATGTTTTCATTAGTTTCGCTCACTCTCGAAATCAAGCATTTTACAGCAGGTTGGAGCAGCCTGTATCTCAGCACAGGAATAAGGTAGGGAAGAATTCTAAGGCTCATTTTGACTGCCTCCAGAAGTTAGATCAGATGGCAAATTGGATTTGGTGCTAGGTCTTTCCCTTTAGGTGTTACCCCAACAATGTTTTCATTAGTTTCGCTCACTCTCGAAATCAAGCATTTTACAGCAGGTTGGAGCAGCCTGTATCTCAGCACAGGAATAAGGTAGGGAAGAATTCTAAGGCTCATTTTGACTGCCTCCAGAAGTTAGATCAGATGGCAAATTGGATTTGGTGCTAGGTCTTTCCCTTTAGGTTTTACCCCCAACAATGTTTTCATTAGTTTCGCTCACTCTCGAAATCAAGCATTTTACAGCAGGTTGGAGCAGCCTGTATCTCAGCACAGGAATAAGGTAGGGAAGAATTCTAAGGCTCATTTTGACTGCCTCCAGAAGTTAGATCAGATGGCAAATTGGATTTGGTGCTAGGTCTTTCCCTTTAGGTTTTACCCCAACAATGTTTTCATTAGTTTCGCTCACTCTCGAAATCAAGCATTTTACAGCAGGTTGGAGCAGCCTGTATCTCAGCACAGGAATAAGGTAGGGAAGAATTCTAAGGCTCATTTTGACTGCCTCCAGAAGTTAGATCAGATGGCAAATTGGATTTGGTGCTAGGTCTTTCCCTTTAGGTTTTAACCCCAACAATGTTTTCATTAGTTTCGCTCACTCTCGAAATCAAGCATTTTACAGCAGGTTGGAGCAGCCTGTATCTCAGCACAGGAATAAGGTAGGAAGAATTCTAAGGCTCATTTTGACTGCCTCCAGAAGTTAGATCAGATGGCAAATTGGATTTGGTGCTAGGTCTTTCCTTTAGGTTTTACCCCAACAATGTTTTCATTAGTTTCGCTCACTCTCGAAATCAAGCATTTTACAGCAGGTTGGAGCAGCCTGTATCTCAGCACAGGAATAAGGTAGGGAAGAATTCTAAGGCTCATTTTGACTGCCTCCAGAAGTTAGATCAGATGGCAAATTGGATTTGGTGCTAGGTCTTTCCCTTTAGGTGTTACCCCAACAATGTTTTCATTAGTTTCGCTCACTCTCGAAATCAAGCATTTTACAGCAGGTTGGAGCAGCCTGTATCTCAGCACAGGAATAAGGTAGGGAAGAATTCTAAGGCTCATTTTGACTGCCTCCAGAAGTTAGATCAGATGGCAAATTGGATTTGGTGCTAGGTCTTTCCCTTTAGGTTTTACCCCAACAATGTTTTCATTAGTTTCGCTCACTCTCGAAATCAAGCATTTTACAGCAGGTTGGAGCAGCCTGTATCTCAGCACAGGAATAAGGTAGGGAAGAATTCTAAGGCTCATTTTGACTGCCTCCAGAAGTTAGATCAGATGGCAAATTGGATTTGGTGCTAGGTCTTTCCCTTTAGGTTTTACCCCAACAATGTTTTCATTAGTTTCGCTCACTCTCGAAATCAAGCATTTTACAGCAGGTTGGAGCAGCCTGTATCTCAGCACAGGAATAAGGTAGGGAAGAATTCTAAGGCTCATTTTGACTGCCTCCAGAAGTTAGATCAGATGGCAAATTGGATTTGGTGCTAGGTCTTTCCCTTTAGGTTTTACCCCAACAATGTTTTCATTAGTTTCGCTCACTCTCGAAATCAAGCATTTTACAGCAGGTTGGAGCAGCCTGTATCTCAGCACAGGAATAAGGTAGGGAAGAATTCTAAGGCTCATTTTGACTGCCTCCAGAAGTTAGATCAGATGGCAAATTGGATTTGGTGCTAGGTCTTTCCCTTTAGGTTTTACCCCAACAATGTTTTCATTAGTTTCGCTCACTCTCGAAATCAAGCATTTTACAGCAGGTTGGAGCAGCCTGTATCTCAGCACAGGAATAAGGTAGGGAAGAATTCTAAGGCTCATTTTGACTGCCTCCAGAAGTTAGATCAGATGGCAAATTGGATTTGGTGCTAGGTCTTTCCCTTTAGGTGTTACCCCAACAATGTTTTCATTAGTTTCGCTCACTCTCGAAATCAAGCATTTTACAGCAGGTTGGAGCAGCCTGTATCTCAGCACAGGAATAAGGTAGGGAAGAATTCTAAGGCTCATTTTGACTGCCTCCAGAAGTTAGATCAGATGGCAAATTGGATTTGGTGCTAGGTCTTTCCCTTTAGGTTTTACCCCAACAATGTTTTCATTAGTTTCGCTCACTCGAAATCAAGCATTTTACAGCAGGTTGGAGCAGCCTGTATCTCAGCACAGGAATAAGGTAGGGAAGAATTCTAAGGCTCATTTTGACTGCCTCCAGAAGTTAGATCAGATGGCAAATTGGATTTGGTGCTAGGTCTTTCCCTTTAGGGTTTTACCCCAACAATGTTTTCATCAGTTTCGCTCACTCTCGAAATCAAGCATTTTACAGCAGGTTGGAGCAGCCTGTATCTCAGCACAGGAATAAGGTAGGGAAGAATTCTAAGGCTCATTTTGACTGCCTCCAGAAGTTAGATCAGATGGCAAATTGGATTTGGTGCTAGGTCTTTCCCTTTAGGTTTTACCCCAACAATGTTTTCATTAGTTTCGCTCACTCTCGAAATCAAGCATTTTACAGCAGGTTGGAGCAGCCTGTATCTCAGCACAGGAATAAGGTAGGGAAGAATTCTAAGGCTCATTTTGACTGCCTCCAGAAGTTAGATCAGATGGCAAATTGGATTTGGTGCTAGGTCTTTCCCTTTAGGTTTTACCCCCAACAATGTTTTCATTAGTTTCGCTCACTCTCGAAATCAAGCATTTTACAGCAGGTTGGAGCAGCCTGTATCTCAGCACAGGAATAAGGTAGGGAAGAATTCTAAGGCTCATTTTGACTGCCTCCAGAAGTTAGATCAGATGGCAAATTGGATTTGGTGCTAGGTCTTTCCCTTTAGGTTTTACCCCAACAATGTTTTCATTAGTTTCGCTCACTCTCGAAATCAAGCATTTTACAGCAGGTTGGAGCAGCCTGTATCTCAGCACAGGAATAAGGTAGGGAAGAATTCTAAGGCTCATTTTGACTGCCTCCAGAAGTTAGATCAGATGGCAAATTGGATTTGGTGCTAGGTCTTTCCCTTTAGGTTTTACCCCAACAATGTTTTCATTAGTTTCGCTCACTCTCGAAATCAAGCATTTTACAGCAGGTTGGAGCAGCCTGTATCTCAGCACAGGAATAAGGTAGGGAAGAATTCTAAGGCTCATTTTGACTGCCTCCAGAAGTTAGATCAGATGGCAAATTGGATTTGGTGCTAGGTCTTTCCCTTTAGGTTTTACCCCAACAATGTTTTCATTAGTTTCGCTCACTCTCGAAATCAAGCATTTTACAGCAGGTTGGAGCAGCCTGTATCTCAGCACAGGAATAAGGTAGGGAAGAATTCCTAAGGCTCATTTTGACTGCCTCCAGAAGTTAGATCAGATGGCAAATTGGATTTGGTGCTAGGTCTTTCCCTTTAGGTTTTACCCCAACAATGTTTTCATTAGTTTCGCTCACTCTCGAAATCAAGCATTTTACAGCAGGTTGGAGCAGCCTGTATCTCAGCACAGGAATAAGGTAGGGAAGAATTCTAAGGCTCATTTTGACTGCCTCCAGAAGTTAGATCAGATGGCAAATTGGATTTGGTGCTAGGTCTTTCCCTTTAGGTTTTACCCCAACAATGTTTTCATTAGTTTCGCTCACTCTCGAAATCAAGCATTTTACAGCAGGTTGGAGCAGCCTGTATCTCAGCACAGGAATAAGGTAGGGAAGAATTCTAAGGCTCATTTTGACTGCCTCCAGAAGTTAGATCAGATGGCAAATTGGATTTGGTGCTAGGTCTTTCCCTTTAGGTGTTACCCCAACAATGTTTTCATTAGTTTCGCTCACTCTCGAAATCAAGCATTTTACAGCAGGTTGGAGCAGCCTGTATCTCAGCACAGGAATAAGGTAGGGAAGAATTCTAAGGCTCATTTTGACTGCCTCCAGAAGTTAGATCAGATGGCAAATTGGATTTGGTGCTAGGTCTTTCCCTTTAGGTTTTACCCCAACAATGTTTTCATTAGTTTCGCTCACTCTCGAAATCAAGCATTTTACAGCAGGTTGGAGCAGCCTGTATCTCAGCACAGGAATAAGGTAGGGAAGAATTCTAAGGCTCATTTTGACTGCCTCCAGAAGTTAGATCAGATGGCAAATTGGATTTGGTGCTAGGTCTTTCCCTTTAGGTTTTACCCCCAACAATGTTTTCATTAGTTTCGCTCACTCTCGAAATCAAGCATTTTACAGCAGGTTGGAGCAGCCTGTATCTCAGCACAGGAATAAGGTAGGGAAGAATTCTAAGGCTCATTTTGACTGCCTCCAGAAGTTAGATCAGATGGCAAATTGGATTTGGTGCTAGGTCTTTCCCTTTAGGTTTTACCCCAACAATGTTTTCATTAGTTTCGCTCACTCTCGAAATCAAGCATTTTACAGCAGGTTGGAGCAGCCTGTATCTCAGCACAGGAATAAGGTAGGGAAGAATTCTAAGGCTCATTTTGACTGCCTCCAGAAGTTAGATCAGATGGCAAATTGGATTTGGTGCTAGGTCTTTCCCTTTAGGTTTTACCCCAACAATGTTTTCATTAGTTTCGCTCACTCTCGAAATCAAGCATTTTACAGCAGGTTGGAGCAGCCTGTATCTCAGCACAGGAATAAGGTAGGGAAGAATTCTAAGGCTCATTTTGACTGCCTCCAGAAGTTAGATCAGATGGCAAATTGGATTTGGTGCTAGGTCTTTCCCTTTAGGTTTTACCCCAACAATGTTTTCATTAGTTTCGCTCACTCTCGAAATCAAGCATTTTACAGCAGGTTGGAGCAGCCTGTATCTCAGCACAGGAATAAGGTAGGGAAGAATTCTAAGGCTCATTTTGACTGCCTCCAGAAGTTAGATCAGATGGCAAATTGGATTTGGTGCTAGGTCTTTCCCTTTAGGTTTTACCCCAACAATGTTTTCATTAGTTTCGCTCACTCTCGAAATCAAGCATTTTACAGCAGGTTGGAGCAGCCTGTATCTCAGCACAGGAATAAGGTAGGGAAGAATTCTAAGGCTCATTTTGGACTGCCTCCAGAAGTTAGATCAGATGGCAAATTGGATTTGGTGCTAGGTCTTTCCCTTTAGGTTTTACCCCAACAATGTTTTCATTAGTTTCGCTCACTCTCGAAATCAAGCATTTTACAGCAGGTTGGAGCAGCCTGTATCTCAGCACAGGAATAAGGTAGGGAAGAATTCTAAGGATCATTTTGACTGCCTCCAGAAGTTAGATCAGATGGCAAATTGGATTTGGTGCTAGGTCTTTCCCTTTAGGTTTTTACCCCAACAATGTTTTCATTAGTTTCGCTCACTCTCGAAATCAAGCATTTTACAGCAGGTTGGAGCAGCCTGTATCTCAGCACAGGAATAAGGTAGGGAAGAATTCTAAGGATCATTTTGACTGCCTCCAGAAGTTAGATCAGATGGCAAACTGGATTTGGTGCTAGGTCTTTCCCTTTAGGTTTTACCCCAACAATGTTTTCCATTAGTTTCGCTCACTCTCGAAATCAAGCATTTTACAGCAGGTTGGAGCAGCCTGTATCTCAGCACAGGAATAAGGTAGGAAGAATTCTAAGGATCATTTTGACTGCCTCCAGAAGTTAGATCAGATGGCAAATTGGATTTGGTGCTAGGTCTTTCCCTTTAGGTGTTACCCCAAGAATGTTTTCATTAGTTTCGCTCACTCTCGAAATCAAGCATTTTACAGCAGGTTGGAGCAGCCTGTATCTCAGCACAGGAATAAGGTAGGGAAGAATTCTAAGGATCATTTTGACTGCCTCCAGAAGTTAGATCAGATGGCAAATTGGATTTGGTGCTAGGTCTTTCCCTTTAGGTTTTACCCCAACAATGTTTTCATTAGTTTCGCTCACTCTCGAAATCAAGCATTTTACAGCAGGTTGGAGCAGCCTGTATCTCAGCACAGGAATAAGGTAGGGAAGAATTCTAAGGCTCATTTTGACTGCCTCCAGAAGTTAGATCAGATGGCAAATTGGATTTGGTGCTAGGTCTTTCCCTTTAGGTTTTACCCCAACAATGTTTTCATTAGTTTCGCTCACTCTCGAAATCAAGCATTTTACAGCAGGTTGGAGCAGCCTGTATCTCAGCACAGGAATAAGGTAGGGAAGAATTCTAAGGCTCATTTTGACTGCCTCCAGAAGTTAGATCAGATGGCAAATTGGATTTGGTGCTAGGTCTTTCCCTTTAGGTTTTACCCCAACAATGTTTTCATTAGTTTCGCTCACTCTCGAAATCAAGCATTTTACAGCAGGTTGGAGCAGCCTGTATCTCAGCACAGGAATAAGGTAGGGAAGAATTCTAAGGCTCATTTTGACTGCCTCCAGAAGTTAGATCAGATGGCAAATTGGATTTGGTGCTAGGTCTTTCCCTTTAGGTTTTACCCCAACAATGTTTTCATTAGTTTCGCTCACTCTCGAAATCAAGCATTTTACAGCAGGTTGGAGCAGCCTGTATCTCAGCACAGGAATAAGGTAGGGAAGAATTCTAAGGCTCATTTTGACTGCCTCCAGAAGTTAGATCAGATGGCAAATTGGATTTGTGCTAGGTCTTTCCCTTTAGGTTTTACCCCAACAATGTTTTCATTAGTTTCGCTCACTCTCGAAATCAAGCATTTTACAGCAGGTTGGAGCAGCCTGTATCTCAGCACAGGAATAAGGTAGGGAAGAATTCTAAGGCTCATTTTGACTGCCTCCAGAAGTTAGATCAGATGGCAAATTGGATTTGGTGCTAGGTCTTTCCCTTTAGGTTTTACCCCCAACAATGTTTTCATCAGTTTCGCTCACTCTCGAAATCAAGCATTTTACAGCAGGTTGGAGCAGCCTGTATCTCAGCACAGGAATAAGGTAGGGAAGAATTCTAAGGCTCATTTTGACTGCCTCCAGAAGTTAGATCAGATGGCAAATTGGATTTGGTGCTAGGTCTTTCCCTTTAGGTTTTACCCCAACAATGTTTTCATTAGTTTCGCTCACTCTCGAAATCAAGCATTTTACAGCAGGTTGGAGCAGCCTGTATCTCAGCACAGGAATAAGGTAGGGAAGAATTCTAAGGCTTCCAGAAGTTAGATCAGATGGCAAATTGGATTTGGTGCTAGGTCTTTCCCTTTAGGTTTTACCCCAACAATGTTTTCATTAGTTTCGCTCACTCTCGAAATCAAGCCATTTTACAGCAGGTTGGAGCAGCCTGTATCTCAGCACAGGAATAAGGTAGGGAAGAATTCTAAGGCTCATTTTGACTGCCTCCAGAAGTTAGATCAGATGGCAAATTGGATTTGGTGCTAGGTCTTTCCCTTTAGGTTTTACCCCAACAATGTTTTCATTAGTTTCGCTCACTCTCGAAATCAAGCATTTTACAGCAGGTTGGAGCAGCCTGTATCTCAGCACAGGAATAAGGTAGGGAAGAATTCTAAGGCTCATTTTGACTGCCTCCAGAAGTTAGATCAGATGGCAAATTGGATTTGGTGGCTAGGTCTTTCCCTTTAGGTTTTACACCCAACAATGTTTTCATTAGTTTCGCTCACTCTCGAAATTCAAGCATTTTACAGCAGGTTGGAGCAGCCTGTATCTCAGCACAGGAATAAGGTAGGGAAGAATTCTAAGGCTCATTTTGACTGCCTCCAGAAGTTAGATCAGATGGCAAATTGGATTTGGTGCTAGGTCTTTCCCTTTAGGTTTTACCCCAACAATGTTTTCATTAGTTTCGCTCACTCTCGAAATCAAGCATTTTACAGCAGGTTGGAGCAGCCTGTATCTCAGCACAGGAATAAGGTAGGGAAGAATTCTAAGGCTCATTTTGACTGCCTCCAGAAGTTAGATCAGATGGCAAATTGGATTTGGTGCTAGGTCTTTCCCTTTAGGTTTTACCCCAAACAATGTTTTCATTAGTTTCGCTCACTCTCGAAATCAAGCATTTTACAGCAGGTTGGAGCAGCCTGTATCTCAGCACAGGAATAAGGTAGGGAAGAATTCTAAGGCTCATTTTGACTGCCTCCAGAAGTTAGATCAGATGGCAAATTGGATTTGGTGCTAGGTCTTTCCCTTTAGGTTTTTACCCCAACAATGTTTTCATTAGTTTCGCTCACTCTCGAAATCAAGCATTTTACAGCAGGTTGGAGCAGCCTGTATCTCAGCACAGGAATAAGGTAGGGAAGAATTCTAAGGATCATTTTGACTGCCTCCAGAAGTTAGATCAGATGGCAAATTGGATTTGGTGCTAGGTCTTTCCCTTTAGGTTTTACCCCAACAATGTTTTCATTAGTTTCGCTCACTCTCGAAATCAAGCATTTTACAGCAGGTTGGAGCAGCCTGTATCTCAGCACAGGAATAAGGTAGGGGAAGAATTCTAAGGATCATTTTGACTGCCTCCAGAAGTTAGATCAGATGGCAAATTGGATTTGGTGCTAGGTCTTTCCCTTTAGGTTTTACCCCAAGAATGTTTTCATTAGTTTCGCTCACTCTCGAAATCAAGCATTTTACAGCAGGTTGGAGCAGCCTGTATCTCAGCACAGGAATAAGGTAGGGAAGAATTCTAAGGATCATTTTGACTGCCTCCAGAAGTTAGATCAGATGGCAAATTGGATTTGGTGCTAGGTCTTTCCCTTTAGGTTTTACCCCAACAATGTTTTCATTAGTTTCGCTCACTCTCGAAATCAAGCATTTTACAGCAGGTTGGAGCAGCCTGTATCTCAGCACAGGAATAAGGTAGGGAAGAATTCTAAGGCTCATTTTGACTGCCTCCAGAAGTTAGATCAGATGGCAAATTGGATTTGGTGCTAGGTCTTTCCCTTTAGGTTTTACCCCAACAATGTTTTCATTAGTTTTCGCTCACTCTCGAAATCAAGCATTTTACAGCAGGTTGGAGCAGCCTGTATCTCAGCACAGGAATAAGGTAGGGAAGAATTCTAAGGCTCATTTTGACTGCCTCCAGAAGTTAGATCAGATGGCAAATTGGATTTGGTGCTAGGTCTTTCCCTTTAGGTGTTACCCCAACAATGTTTTCATTAGTTTCGCTCACTCTCGAAATCAAGCATTTTACAGCAGGTTGGAGCAGCCTGTATCTCAGCACAGGAATAAGGTAGGGAAGAATTCTAAGGCTCATTTTGACTGCCTCCAGAAGTTAGATCAGATGGCAAATTGGATTTGGGTGCTAGGTCTTTCCCTTTAGGTTTTACCCCAACAATGTTTTCATTAGTTTCGCTCACTCTCGAAATCAAGCATTTTACAGCAGGTTGGAGCAGCCTGTATCTCAGCACAGGAATAAGGTAGGGAAGAATTCTAAGGCTCATTTTGACTGCCTCCAGAAGTTAGATCAGATGGCAAATTGGATTTGGTGCTAGGTCTTTCCCTTTAGGTTTTACCCCAACAATGTTTTCATTAGTTTCGCTCACTCTCGAAATCAAGCATTTTACAGCAGGTTGGAGCAGCCTGTATCTCAGCACAGGAATAAGGTAGGGAAGAATTCTAAGGCTCATTTTGACTGCCTCCAGAAGTTAGATCAGATGGCAAATTGGATTTGGTGCTAGGTCTTTCCCTTTAGGTTTTACCCCAACAATGTTTTCATCAGTTTCGCTCACTCTCGAAATCAAGCATTTTACAGCAGGTTGGAGCAGCCTGTATCTCAGCACAGGAATAAGGTAGGGAAGAATTCTAAGGCTCATTTTGACTGCCTCCAGAAGTTAGATCAGATGGCAAATTGGATTTGGTGCTAGGTCTTTCCCTTTAGGTTTTACCCCAACAATGTTTTCATTAGTTTCGCTCACTCTCGAAATCAAGCATTTTACAGCAGGTTGGAGCAGCCTGTATCTCAGCACAGGAATAAGGTAGGGAAGAATTCTAAGGATCATTTTGACTGCCTCCAGAAGTTAGATCAGATGGCAAATTGGATTTGGTGCTAGGTCTTTCCCTTTAGGTTTTACCCCAACAATGTTTTCATTAGTTTCGCTCACTCTCGAAATCAAGCATTTTACAGCAGGTTGGAGCAGCCTGTATCTCAGCACAGGAATAAGGTAGGGAAGAATTCTAAGGCTCATTTTGACTGCCTCCAGAAGTTAGATCAGATGGCAAATTGGATTTGGTGCTAGGTCTTTCCCTTTAGGTTTTACCCCAACAATGTTTTCATTAGTTTCGCTCACTCTCGAAATCAAGCATTTTACAGCAGGTTGGAGCAGCCTTGTATCTCAGCACAGGAATAAGGTAGGGAAGAATTCTAAGGCTCATTTTGACTGCCTCCAGAAGTTAGATCAGATGGCAAATTGGATTTGGTGCTAGGTCTTTCCCTTTAGGTTTTACCCCAACAATGTTTTCATTAGTTTCGCTCACTCTCGAAATCAAGCATTTTACAGCAGGTTGGAGCAGCCTGTATCTCAGCACAGGAATAAGGTAGGGAAGAATTCTAAGGCTCATTTTGACTGCCTCCAGAAGTTAGATCAGATGGCAAATTGGATTTGGTGCTAGGTCTTTCCCTTTAGGTTTTACCCCAACAATGTTTTCATTAGTTTCGCTCACTCTCGAAATCAAGCATTTTACAGCAGGTTGGAGCAGCCTGTATCTCAGCACAGGAATAAGGTAGGGAAGAATTCTAAGGCTCATTTTGACTGCCTCCAGAAGTTAGATCAGATGGCAAATTGGATTTGGTGCTAAGGTCTTTCCCTTTAGGTTTTACCCCAACAATGTTTTCATTAGTTTCGCTCACTCTCGAAATCAAGCATTTTACAGCAGGTTGGAGCAGCCTGTATCTCAGCACAGGAATAAGGTAGGGAAGAATTCTAAGGCTCATTTTGACTGCCTCCAGAAGTTAGATCAGATGGCAAAATTGGATTTGGTGCTAGGTCTTTCCCTTTAGGTTTTACCCCAACAATGTTTTCATTAGTTTCGCTCACTCTCGAAATCAAGCATTTTACAGCAGGTTGGAGCAGCCTGTATCTCAGCACAGGAATAAGGTAGGGAAGAATTCTAAGGCTCATTTTGACTGCCTCCAGAAGTTAGATCAGATGGCAAATTGGATTTGGTGCTAGGTCTTTCCCTTTAGGTTTTACCCCAACAATGTTTTCATTAGTTTCGCTCACTCTCGAAATCAAGCATTTTACAGCAGGTTGGAGCAGCCTGTATCTCAGCACAGGAATAAGGTAGGGAAGAATTCTAAGGCTCATTTTGACTGCCTCCAGAAGTTAGATCAGATGGCAAATTGGATTTGGTGCTAGGTCTTTCCCTTTAGGTTTTACCCCAACAATGTTTTCATTAGTTTCGCTCACTCTCGAAATCAAGCATTTTACAGCAAGGTTGGAGCAGCCTGTATCTCAGCACAGGAATAAGGTAGGGAAGAATTCTAAGGCTCATTTTGACTGCCTCCAGAAGTTAGATCAGATGGCAAATTGGATTTGGTGCTAGGTCTTTCCCTTTAGGTTTTACCCCAACAATGTTTTCATTAGTTTCGCTCACTCTCGAAATCAAGCATTTTACAGCAGGTTGGAGCAGCCTGTATCTCAGCACAGGAATAAGGTAGGGAAGAATTCTAAGGCTCATTTTGACTGCCTCCAGAAGTTAGATCAGATGGCAAATTGGATTTGGTGCTAGGTCTTTCCCTTTAGGTGTTACCCCAACAATGTTTTCATTAGTTTCGCTCACTCTCGAAATCAAGCATTTTACAGCAGGTTGGAGCAGCCTGTATCTCAGCACAGGAATAAGGTAGGGAAGAATTCTAAGGCTCATTTTGACTGCCTCCAGAAGTTAGATCAGATGGCAAATTGGATTTGGTGCTAGGTCTTTCCCTTTAGGTGTTACCCCAACAATGTTTTCATTAGTTTCGCTCACTCTCGAAATCAAGCATTTTACAGCAGGTTGGAGCAGCCTGTATCTCAGCACAGGAATAAGGTAGGGAAGAATTCTAAGGCTCATTTTGACTGCCTCCAGAAGTTAGATCAGATGGCAAATTGGATTTGGTGCTAGGTCTTTCCCTTTAGGTTTTACCCCAACAATGTTTTCATTAGTTTCGCTCACTCTCGAAATCAAGCATTTTACAGCAGGTTGGAGCAGCCTGTATCTCAGCACAGGAATAAGGTAGGGAAGAATTCTAAGGCTCATTTTGACTGCCTCCAGAAGTTAGATCAGATGGCAAATTGGATTTGGTGCTAGGTCTTTCCCTTTAGGTTTTACCCCAACAATGTTTTCATTAGTTTCGCTCACTCTCGAAATCAAGCATTTTACAGCAGGTTGGAGCAGCCTGTATCTCAGCACAGGAATAAGGTAGGGAAGAATTCTAAGGCTCATTTTGACTGCCTCCAGAAGTTAGATCAGATGGCAAATTGGATTTGGTGCTAGGTCTTTCCCTTTAGGTTTTACCCCAACAATGTTTTCATTAGTTTCGCTCACTCTCGAAATCAAGCATTTTACAGCAGGTTGGAGCAGCCTGTATCTCAGCACAGGAATAAGGTAGGGAAGAATTCTAAGGCTCATTTTGACTGCCTCCAGAAGTTAGATCAGATGGCAAATTGGATTTGGTGCTAGGTCTTTCCCTTTAGGTGTTACCCCAACAATGTTTTCATTAGTTTCGCTCACTCTCGAAATCAAGCATTTTACAGCAGGTTGGAGCAGCCTGTATCTCAGCACAGGAATAAGGTAGGGAAGAATTCTAAGGCTCATTTTGACTGCCTCCAGAAGTTAGATCAGATGGCAAATTGGATTTGGTGCTAGGTCTTTCCCTTTAGGTTTTACCCCAACAATGTTTTCATTAGTTTCGCTCACTCTCGAAATCAAGCATTTTACAGCAGGTTGGAGCAGCCTGTATCTCAGCACAGGAATAAGGTAGGGAAGAATTCTAAGGCTCATTTTGACTGCCTCCAGAAGTTAGATCAGATGGCAAATTGGATTTGGTGCTAGGTCTTTCCCTTTAGGTTTTACCCCAACAATGTTTTCATTAGTTTCGCTCACTCTCGAAATCAAGCATTTTACAGCAGGTTGGAGCAGCCTGTATCTCAGCACAGGAATAAGGTAGGGAAGAATTCTAAGGCTCATTTTGACTGCCTCCAGAAGTTAGATCAGATGGCAAATTGGATTTGGTGCTAGGTCTTTCCCTTTAGGTTTTACCCCAACAATGTTTTCATTAGTTTCGCTCACTCTCGAAATCAAGCATTTTACAGCAGGTTGGAGCAGCCTGTATCTCAGCACAGGAATAAGGTAGGGAAGAATTCTAAGGCTCATTTTGACTGCCTCCAGAAGTTAGATCAGATGGCAAATTGGATTTGGTGCTAGGTCTTTCCCTTTAGGTTTTACCCCAACAATGTTTTCATTAGTTTCGCTCACTCTCGAAATCAAGCATTTTACAGCAGGTTGGAGCAGCCTGTATCTCAGCACAGGAATAAGGTAGGGAAGAATTCTAAGGCTCATTTTGACTGCCTCCAGAAGTTAGATCAGATGGCAAATTGGATTTGGTGCTAGGTCTTTCCCTTTAGGTTTTACCCCAACAATGTTTTCATTAGTTTCGCTCACTCTCGAAATCAAGCATTTTACAGCAGGTTGGAGCAGCCTGTATCTCAGCACAGGAATAAGGTAGGGAAGAATTCTAAGGCTCATTTTGACTGCCTCCAGAAGTTAGATCAGATGGCAAATTGGATTTGGTGCTAGGTCTTTCCCTTTAGGTTTTACCCCAACAATGTTTTCATTAGTTTCGCTCACTCTCGAAATCAAGCATTTTACAGCAGGTTGGAGCAGCCTGTATCTCAGCACAGGAATAAGGTAGGGAAGAATTCTAAGGCTCATTTTGACTGCCTCCAGAAGTTAGATCAGATGGCAAATTGGATTTGGTGCTAGGTCTTTCCCTTTAGGTTTTACCCCAACAATGTTTTCATTAGTTTCGCTCACTCTCGAAATCAAGCATTTTACAGCAGGTTGGAGCAGCCTGTATCTCAGCACAGGAATAAGGTAGGGAAGAATTCTAAGGCTCATTTTGACTGCCTCCAGAAGTTAGATCAGATGGCAAATTGGATTTGGTGCTAGGTCTTTCCCTTTAGGTTTTACCCCAACAATGTTTTCATTAGTTTCGCTCACTCTCGAAATCAAGCATTTTACAGCAGGTTGGAGCAGCCTGTATCTCAGCACAGGAATAAGGTAGGGAAGAATTCTAAGGCTCATTTTGACTGCCTCCAGAAGTTAGATCAGATGGCAAATTGGATTTGGTGCTAGGTCTTTCCCTTTAGGTTTTACCCCAACAATGTTTTCATTAGTTTCGCTCACTCTCGAAATCAAGCATTTTACAGCAGGTTGGAGCAGCCTGTATCTCAGCACAGGAATAAGGTAGGGAAGAATTCTAAGGATCATTTTGACTGCCTCCAGAAGTTAGATCAGATGGCAAATTGGATTTGGTGCTAGGTCTTTCCCTTTAGGTTTTACCCCAACAATGTTTTCATTAGTTTCGCTCACTCTCGAAATCAAGCATTTTACAGCAGGTTGGAGCAGCCTGTATCTCAGCACAGGAATAAGGTAGGGAAGAATTCTAAGGCTCATTTTGACTGCCTCCAGAAGTTAGATCAGATGGCAAATTGGATTTGGTGCTAGGTCTTTCCCTTTAGGTTTTACCCCAACAATGTTTTCATTAGTTTCGCTCACTCTCGAAATCAAGCATTTTACAGCAGGTTGGAGCAGCCTGTATCTCAGCACAGGAATAAGGTAGGGAAGAATTCTAAGGCTCATTTTGACTGCCTCCAGAAGTTAGATCAGATGGCAAATTGGATTTGGTGCTAGGTCTTTCCCTTTAGGTTTTACCCCAACAATGTTTTCATTAGTTTCGCTCACTCTCGAAATCAAGCATTTTACAGCAGGTTGGAGCAGCCTGTATCTCAGCACAGGAATAAGGTAGGGAAGAATTCTAAGGCTCATTTTGACTGCCTCCAGAAGTTAGATCAGATGGCAAATTGGATTTGGTGCTAGGTCTTTCCCTTTAGGTTTTACCCCAACAATGTTTTCATTAGTTTCGCTCACTCTCGAAATCAAGCATTTTACAGCAGGTTGGAGCAGCCTGTATCTCAGCACAGGAATAAGGTAGGGAAGAATTCTAAGGCTCATTTTGACTGCCTCCAGAAGTTAGATCAGATGGCAAATTGGATTTGGTGCTAGGTCTTTCCCTTTAGGTGTTACCCCAACAATGTTTTCATCAGTTTCGCTCACTCTCGAAATCAAGCATTTTACAGCAGGTTGGAGCAGCCTGTATCTCAGCACAGGAATAAGGTAGGGAAGAATTCTAAGGCTCATTTTGACTGCCTCCAGAAGTTAGATCAGATGGCAAATTGGATTTGGTGCTAGGTCTTTCCCTTTAGGTTTTACCCCAACAATGTTTTCATTAGTTTCGCTCACTCTCGAAATCAAGCATTTTACAGCAGGTTGGAGCAGCCTGTATCTCAGCACAGGAATAAGGTAGGGAAGAATTCTAAGGATCATTTTGACTGCCTCCAGAAGTTAGATCAGATGGCAAATTGGATTTGGTGCTAGGTCTTTCCCTTTAGGTTTTACCCCAACAATGTTTTCATTAGTTTCGCTCACTCTCGAAATCAAGCATTTTACAGCAGGTTGGAGCAGCCTGTATCTCAGCACAGGAATAAGGTAGGGAAGAATTCTAAGGCTCATTTTGACTGCCTCCAGAAGTTAGATCAGATGGCAAATTGGATTTGGTGCTAGGTCTTTCCCTTTAGGTTTTACCCCAACAATGTTTTCATTAGTTTCGCTCACTCTCGAAATCAAGCATTTTACAGCAGGTTGGAGCAGCCTGTATCTCAGCACAGGAATAAGGTAGGGAAGAATTCTAAGGCTCATTTTGACTGCCTCCAGAAGTTAGATCAGATGGCAAATTGGATTTGGTGCTAGGTCTTTCCCTTTAGGTTTTACCCCAACAATGTTTTCATTAGTTTCGCTCACTCTCGAAATCAAGCATTTTACAGCAGGTTGGAGCAGCCTGTATCTCAGCACAGGAATAAGGTAGGGAAGAATTCTAAGGCTCATTTTGACTGCCTCCAGAAGTTAGATCAGATGGCAAATTGGATTTGGTGCTAGGTCTTTCCCTTTAGGTTTTACCCCAACAATGTTTTCATTAGTTTCGCTCACTCTCGAAATCAAGCATTTTACAGCAGGTTGGAGCAGCCTGTATCTCAGCACAGGAATAAGGTAGGGAAGAATTCTAAGGCTCATTTTGACTGCCTCCAGAAGTTAGATCAGATGGCAAATTGGATTTGGTGCTAGGTCTTTCCCTTTAGGTTTTACCCCAACAATGTTTTCATTAGTTTCGCTCACTCTCGAAATCAAGCATTTTACAGCAGGTTGGAGCAGCCTGTATCTCAGCACAGGAATAAGGTAGGGAAGAATTCTAAGGCTCATTTTGACTGCCTCCAGAAGTTAGATCAGATGGCAAATTGGATTTGGTGCTAGGTCTTTCCCTTTAGGTTTTACCCCAACAATGTTTTCATTAGTTTCGCTCACTCTCGAAATCAAGCATTTTACAGCAGGTTGGAGCAGCCTGTATCTCAGCACAGGAATAAGGTAGGGAAGAATTCTAAGGCTCATTTTGACTGCCTCCAGAAGTTAGATCAGATGGCAAATTGGATTTGGTGCTAGGTCTTTCCCTTTAGGTTTTACCCCAACAATGTTTTCATTAGTTTCGCTCACTCTCGAAATCAAGCATTTTACAGCAGGTTGGAGCAGCCTGTATCTCAGCACAGGAATAAGGTAGGGAAGAATTCTAAGGCTCATTTTGACTGCCTCCAGAAGTTAGATCAGATGGCAAATTGGATTTGGTGCTAGGTCTTTCCCTTTAGGTTTTACCCCAACAATGTTTTCATTAGTTTCGCTCACTCTCGAAATCAAGCATTTTACAGCAGGTTGGAGCAGCCTGTATCTCAGCACAGGAATAAGGTAGGGAAGAATTCTAAGGCTCATTTTGACTGCCTCCAGAAGTTAGATCAGATGGCAAATTGGATTTGGTGCTAGGTCTTTCCCTTTAGGTTTTACCCCAACAATGTTTTCATCAGTTTCGCTCACTCTCGAAATCAAGCATTTTACAGCAGGTTGGAGCAGCCTGTATCTCAGCACAGGAATAAGGTAGGGAAGAATTCTAAGGCTCATTTTGACTGCCTCCAGAAGTTAGATCAGATGGCAAATTGGATTTGGTGCTAGGTCTTTCCCTTTAGGTTTTACCCCAACAATGTTTTCATTAGTTTCGCTCACTCTCGAAATCAAGCATTTTACAGCAGGTTGGAGCAGCCTGTATCTCAGCACAGGAATAAGGTAGGGAAGAATTCTAAGGATCATTTTGACTGCCTCCAGAAGTTAGATCAGATGGCAAATTGGATTTGGTGCTAGGTCTTTCCCTTTAGGTTTTACCCCAACAATGTTTTCATTAGTTTCGCTCACTCTCGAAATCAAGCATTTTACAGCAGGTTGGAGCAGCCTGTATCTCAGCACAGGAATAAGGTAGGGAAGAATTCTAAGGCTCATTTTGACTGCCTCCAGAAGTTAGATCAGATGGCAAATTGGATTTGGTGCTAGGTCTTTCCCTTTAGGTTTTACCCCAACAATGTTTTCATTAGTTTCGCTCACTCTCGAAATCAAGCATTTTACCAGCAGGTTGGAGCAGCCTGTATCTCAGCACAGGAATAAGGTAGGGAAGAATTCTAAGGCTCATTTTGACTGCCTCCAGAAGTTAGATCAGATGGCAAATTGGATTTGGTGCTAGGTCTTTCCCTTTAGGTTTTACCCCAACAATGTTTTCATTAGTTTCGCTCACTCTCGAAATCAAGCATTTTACAGCAGGTTGGAGCAGCCTGTATCTCAGCACAGGAATAAGGTAGGGAAGAATTCTAAGGCTCATTTTGACTGCCTCCAGAAGTTAGATCAGATGGCAAATTGGATTTGGTGCTAGGTCTTTCCCTTTAGGTTTTACCCCAAGAATGTTTTCATCAGTTTCGCTCACTCTCGAAATCAAGCATTTTACAGCAGGTTGGAGCAGCCTGTATCTCAGCACAGGAATAAGGTAGGGAAGAATTCTAAGGCTCATTTTGACTGCCTCCAGAAGTTAGATCAGATGGCAAATTGGATTTGGTGCTAGGTCTTTCCCTTTAGGTTTTACCCCAACAATGTTTTCATTAGTTTCGCTCACTCTCGAAATCAAGCATTTTACAGCAGGTTGGAGCAGCCTGTATCTCAGCACAGGAATAAGGTAGGGAAGAATTCTAAGGATCATTTTGACTGCCTCCAGAAGTTAGATCAGATGGCAAATTGGATTTGGTGCTAGGTCTTTCCCTTTAGGTTTTACCCCAACAATGTTTTCATTAGTTTCGCTCACTCTCGAAATCAAGCATTTTACAGCAGGTTGGAGCAGCCTGTATCTCAGCACAGGAATAAGGTAGGGAAGAATTCTAAGGCTCATTTTGACTGCCTCCAGAAGTTAGATCAGATGGCAAATTGGATTTGGTGCTAGGTCTTTCCCTTTAGGTGTTACCCCAACAATGTTTTCATTAGTTTCGCTCACTCTCGAAATCAAGCATTTTACAGCAGGTTGGAGCAGCCTGTATCTCAGCACAGGAATAAGGTAGGGAAGAATTCTAAGGCTCATTTTGACTGCCTCCAGAAGTTAGATCAGATGGCAAATTGGATTTGGTGCTAGGTCTTTCCCTTTAGGTTTTACCCCAACAATGTTTTCATTAGTTTCGCTCACTCTCGAAATCAAGCATTTTACAGCAGGTTGGAGCAGCCTGTATCTCAGCACAGGAATAAGGTAGGGAAGAATTCTAAGGATCATTTTGACTGCCTCCAGAAGTTAGATCAGATGGCAAATTGGATTTGGTGCTAGGTCTTTCCCTTTAGGTTTTACCCCAACAATGTTTTCATTAGTTTCGCTCACTCTCGAAATCAAGCATTTTACAGCAGGTTGGAGCAGCCTGTATCTCAGCACAGGAATAAGGTAGGGAAGAATTCTAAGGCTCATTTTGACTGCCTCCAGAAGTTAGATCAGATGGCAAATTGGATTTGGTGCTAGGTCTTTCCCTTTAGGTTTTACCCCAACAATGTTTTCATTAGTTTCGCTCACTCTCGAAATCAAGCATTTTACAGCAGGTTGGAGCAGCCTGTATCTCAGCACAGGAATAAGGTAGGGAAGAATTCTAAGGCTCATTTTGACTGCCTCCAGAAGTTAGATCAGATGGCAAATTGGATTTGGTGCTAGGTCTTTCCCTTTAGGTTTTACCCCAACAATGTTTTCATTAGTTTCGCTCACTCTCGAAATCAAGCATTTTACAGCAGGTTGGAGCAGCCTGTATCTCAGCACAGGAATAAGGTAGGGAAGAATTCTAAGGCTCATTTTGACTGCCTCCAGAAGTTAGATCAGATGGCAAATTGGATTTGGTGCTAGGTCTTTCCCTTTAGGTTTTACCCCAACAATGTTTTCATTAGTTTCGCTCACTCTCGAAATCAAGCATTTTACAGCAGGTTGGAGCAGCCTGTATCTCAGCACAGGAATAAGGTAGGGAAGAATTCTAAGGCTCATTTTGACTGCCTCCAGAAGTTAGATCAGATGGCAAATTGGATTTGGTGCTAGGTCTTTCCCTTTAGGTTTTACCCCAACAATGTTTTCATTAGTTTCGCTCACTCTCGAAATCAAGCATTTTACAGCAGGTTGGAGCAGCCTGTATCTCAGCACAGGAATAAGGTAGGGAAGAATTCTAAGGCTCATTTTGACTGCCTCCAGAAGTTAGATCAGATGGCAAATTGGATTTGGTGCTAGGTCTTTCCTTTAGGTTTTACCCCAACAATGTTTTCATCAGTTTCGCTCACTCTCGAAATCAATGCATTTTACAGCAGGTTGGAGCAGCCTGTATCTCAGCACAGGAATAAGGTAGGGAAGAATTCTAAGGCTCATTTTGACTGCCTCCAGAAGTTAGATCAGATGGCAAATTGGATTTGGTGCTAGGTCTTTCCCTTTAGGTTTTACCCCAACAATGTTTTCATTAGTTTCGCTCACTCTCGAAATCAAGCATTTTACAGCAGGTTGGAGCAGCCTGTATCTCAGCACAGGAATAAGGTAGGGAAGAATTCTAAGGATCATTTTGACTGCCTCCAGAAGTTAGATCAGATGGCAAATTGGATTTGGTGCTAGGTCTTTCCCTTTAGGTTTTACCCCAACAATGTTTTCATTAGTTTCGCTCACTCTCGAAATCAAGCATTTTACAGCAGGTTGGAGCAGCCTGTATCTCAGCACAGGAATAAGGTAGGGAAGAATTCTAAGGCTCATTTTGACTGCCTCCAGAAGTTAGATCAGATGGCAAATTGGATTTGGTGCTAGGTCTTTCCCTTTAGGTTTTACCCCAACAATGTTTTCATTAGTTTCGCTCACTCTCGAAATCAAGCATTTTACAGCAGGTTGGAGCAGCCTGTATCTCAGCACAGGAATAAGGTAGGGAAGAATTCTAAGGCTCATTTTGACTGCCTCCAGAAGTTAGATCAGATGGCAAATTGGATTTGGTGCTAGGTCTTTCCCTTTAGGTTTTACCCCAACAATGTTTTCATTAGTTTCGCTCACTCTCGAAATCAAGCATTTTACAGCAGGTTGGAGCAGCCTGTATCTCAGCACAGGAATAAGGTAGGGAAGAATTCTAAGGCTCATTTTGACTGCCTCCAGAAGTTAGATCAGATGGCAAATTGGATTTGGTGCTAGGTCTTTCCCTTTAGGTTTTACCCCAACAATGTTTTCATTAGTTTCGCTCACTCTCGAAATCAAGCATTTTACAGCAGGTTGGAGCAGCCTGTATCTCAGCACAGGAATAAGGTAGGGAAGAATTCTAAGGCTCATTTTGACTGCCTCCAGAAGTTAGATCAGATGGCAAATTGGATTTGGTGCTAGGTCTTTCCCTTTAGGTTTTACCCCAACAATGTTTTCATTAGTTTCGCTCACTCCTCGAAATCAAGCATTTTACAGCAGGTTGGAGCAGCCTGTATCTCAGCACAGGAATAAGGTAGGGAAGAATTCTAAGGCTCATTTTGACTGCCTCCAGAAGTTAGATCAGATGGCAAATTGGATTTGGTGCTAGGTCTTTCCCTTTAGGTTTTACCCCAACAATGTTTTCATTAGTTTCGCTCACTCTCGAATCAAGCATTTTACAGCAGGTTGGAGCAGCCTGTATCTCAGCACAGGAATAAGGTAGGGAAGAATTCTAAGGCTCATTTTGACTGCCTCCAGAAGTTAGATCAGATGGCAAATTGGATTTGGTGCTAGGTCTTTCCCTTTAGGTTTTACCCCAACAATGTTTTCATTAGTTTCGCTCACTCTCGAAATCAAGCATTTTACAGCAGGTTGGAGCAGCCTGTATCTCAGCACAGGAATAAGGTAGGGAAGAATTCTAAGGCTCATTTTGACTGCCTCCAGAAGTTAGATCAGATGGCAAATTGGATTTGGTGCTAGGTCTTTCCCTTTAGGTTTTACCCCAACAATGTTTTCATTAGTTTCGCTCACTCTCGAAATCAAGCATTTTACAGCAGGTTGGAGCAGCCTGTATCTCAGCACAGGAATAAGGTAGGGAAGAATTCTAAGGCTCATTTTGACTGCCTCCAGAAGTTAGATCAGATGGCAAATTGGATTTGGTGCTAGGTCCTTTCCCTTTAGGTTTTACCCCAACAATGTTTTCATCAGTTTCGCTCACTCTCGAAATCAAGCATTTTACAGCAGGTTGGAGCAGCCTGTATCTCAGCACAGGAATAAGGTAGGGAAGAATTCTAAGGCTCATTTTGACTGCCTCCAGAAGTTAGATCAGATGGCAAATTGGATTTGGTGCTAGGTCTTTCCCTTTAGGTTTTACCCCAACAATGTTTTCATTAGTTTCGCTCACTCTCGAAATCAAGCATTTTACAGCAGGTTGGAGCAGCCTGTATCTCAGCACAGGAATAAGGTAGGGAAGAATTCTAAGGCTCATTTTGACTGCCTCCAGAAGTTAGATCAGATGGCAAATTGGATTTGGTGCTAGGTCTTTCCCTTTAGGTTTTACCCCAACAATGTTTTCATTAGTTTCGCTCACTCTCGAAATCAAGCATTTTACAGCAGGTTGGAGCAGCCTGTATCTCAGCACAGGAATAAGGTAGGGAAGAATTCTAAGGCTCATTTTGACTGCCTCCAGAAGTTAGATCAGATGGCAAATTGGATTTGGTGCTAGGTCTTTCCCTTTAGGTTTTACCCCAACAATGTTTTCATTAGTTTCGCTCACTCTCGAAATCAAGCATTTTACAGCAGGTTGGAGCAGCCTGTATCTCAGCACAGGAATAAGGTAGGGAAGAATTCTAAGGCTCATTTTGACTGCCTCCAGAAGTTAGATCAGATGGCAAATTGGATTTGGTGCTAGGTCTTTCCCTTTAGGTTTTACCCCAACAATGTTTTCATTAGTTTCGCTCACTCTCCGAAATCAAGCATTTTACAGCAGGTTGGAGCAGCCTGTATCTCAGCACAGGAATAAGGTAGGGAAGAATTCTAAGGCTCATTTTGACTGCCTCCAGAAGTTAGATCAGATGGCAAATTGGATTTGGTGCTAGGTCTTTCCCTTTAGGTTTTACCCCAACAATGTTTTCATCAGTTTCGCTCACTCTCGAAATCAAGCATTTTACAGCAGGTTGGAGCAGCCTGTATCTCAGCACAGGAATAAGGTAGGGAAGAATTCTAAGGCTCATTTTGACTGCCTCCAGAAGTTAGATCAGATGGCAAATTGGATTTGGTGCTAGGTCTTTCCCTTTAGGTTTTACCCCAACAATGTTTTCATTAGTTTCGCTCACTCTCGAAATCAAGCATTTTACAGCAGGTTGGAGCAGCCTGTATCTCAGCACAGGAATAAGGTAGGGAAGAATTCTAAGGCTCATTTTGACTGCCTCCAGAAGTTAGATCAGATGGCAAATTGGATTTGGTGCTAGGTCTTTCCCTTTAGGTTTTACCCCAACAATGTTTTCATTAGTTTCGCTCACTCTCGAAATCAAGCATTTTACAGCAGGTTGGAGCAGCCTGTATCTCAGCACAGGAATAAGGTAGGGAAGAATTCTAAGGCTCATTTTGACTGCCTCCAGAAGTTAGATCAGATGGCAAATTGGATTTGGTGCTAGGTCTTTCCCTTTAGGTTTTACCCCAACAATGTTTTCATTAGTTTCGCTCACTCTCGAAATCAAGCATTTTACAGCAGGTTGGAGCAGCCTGTATCTCAGCACAGGAATAAGGTAGGGGAAGAATTCTAAGGCTCATTTTGACTGCCTCCAGAAGTTAGATCAGATGGCAAATTGGATTTGGTGCTAGGTCTTTCCCTTTAGGTTTTACCCCAACAATGTTTTCATTAGTTTCGCTCACTCTCGAAATCAAGCATTTTACAGCAGGTTGGAGCAGCCTGTATCTCAGCACAGGAATAAGGTAGGGAAGAATTCTAAGGCTCATTTTGACTGCCTCCAGAAGTTAGATCAGATGGCAAATTGGATTTGGTGCTAGGTCTTTCCCTTTAGGTTTTACCCCAACAATGTTTTCATTAGTTTCGCTCACTCTCGAAATCAAGCATTTTACAGCAGGTTGGAGCAGCCTGTATCTCAGCACAGGAATAAGGTAGGGAAGAATTCTAAGGCTCATTTTGACTGCCTCCAGAAGTTAGATCAGATGGCAAATTGGATTTGGTGCTAGGTCTTTCCCTTTAGGTTTTACCCCAACAATGTTTTCATTAGTTTCGCTCACTCTCGAAATCAAGCATTTTACAGCAGGTTGGAGCAGCCTGTATCTCAGCACAGGAATAAGGTAGGGAAGAATTCTAAGGCTCATTTTGACTGCCTCCAGAAGTTAGATCAGATGGCAAATTGGATTTGGTGCTAGGTCTTTCCCTTTAGGTTTTACCCCAACAATGTTTTCATTAGTTTCGCTCACTCTCGAAATCAAGCATTTTACAGCAGGTTGGAGCAGCCTGTATCTCAGCACAGGAATAAGGTAGGGAAGAATTCTAAGGCTCATTTTGACTGCCTCCAGAAGTTAGATCAGATGGCAAATTGGATTTGGTGCTAGGTCTTTCCCTTTAGGTTTTACCCCAACAATGTTTTCATTAGTTTCGCTCACTCTCGAAATCAAGCATTTTACAGCAGGTTGGAGCAGCCTGTATCTCAGCACAGGAATAAGGTAGGGAAGAATTCTAAGGCTCATTTTGACTGCCTCCAGAAGTTAGATCAGATGGCAAATTGGATTTGGTGCTAGGTCTTTCCCTTTAGGTTTTACCCCAACAATGTTTTCATTAGTTTCGCTCACTCTCGAAATCAAGCATTTTACAGCAGGTTGGAGCAGCCTGTATCTCAGCACAGGAATAAGGTAGGGAAGAATTCTAAGGCTCATTTTGACTGCCTCCAGAAGTTAGATCAGATGGCAAATTGGATTTGGTGCTAGGTCTTTCCCTTTAGGTTTTACCCCAACAATGTTTTCATTAGTTTCGCTCACTCTCGAAATCAAGCATTTTACAGCAGGTTGGAGCAGCCTGTATCTCAGCACAGGAATAAGGTAGGGAAGAATTCTAAGGCTCATTTTGACTGCCTCCAGAAGTTAGATCAGATGGCAAATTGGATTTGGTGCTAGGTCTTTCCCTTTAGGTTTTACCCCAACAATGTTTTCATTAGTTTCGCTCACTCTCGAAATCAAGCATTTTACAGCAGGTTGGAGCAGCCTGTATCTCAGCACAGGAATAAGGTAGGGAAGAATTCTAAGGCTCATTTTGACTGCCTCCAGAAGTTAGATCAGATGGCAAATTGGATTTGGTGCTAGGTCTTTCCCTTTAGGTTTTACCCCAACAATGTTTTCATTAGTTTCGCTCACTCTCGAAATCAAGCATTTTACAGCAGGTTGGAGCAGCCTGTATCTCAGCACAGGAATAAGGTAGGGAAGAATTCTAAGGCTCATTTTGACTGCCTCCAGAAGTTAGATCAGATGGCAAATTGGATTTGGTGCTAGGTCTTTCCCTTTAGGTTTTACCCCAACAATGTTTTCATTAGTTTCGCTCACTCTCGAAATCAAGCATTTTACAGCAGGTTGGAGCAGCCTGTATCTCAGCACAGGAATAAGGTAGGGGAAGAATTCTAAGGCTCATTTTGACTGCCTCCAGAAGTTAGATCAGATGGCAAATTGGATTTGGTGCTAGGTCTTTCCCTTAGGTTTTACCCCAACAATGTTTTCATTAGTTTCGCTCACTCTCGAAATCAAGCATTTTACAGCAGGTTGGAGCAGCCTGTATCTCAGCACAGAATAAGGTAGGGAAGAATTCTAAGGATCATTTTGACTGCCTCCAGAAGTTAGATCAGATGGCAAATTGGATTTGGTGCTAGGTCTTTCCCTTTAGGTTTTACCCCAACAATGTTTTCATTAGTTTCGCTCACTCTCGAAATCAAGCATTTTACAGCAGGTTGGAGCAGCCTGTATCTCAGCACAGGAATAAGGTAGGGAAGAATTCTAAGGATCATTTTGACTGCCTCCAGAAGTTAGATCAGATGGCAAATTGGATTTGGTGCTAGGTCTTTCCCTTTAGGTTTTACCCCAACAATGTTTTCATTAGTTTCGCTCACTCTCGAAATCAAGCATTTTACAGCAGGTTGGAGCAGCCTGTATCTCAGCACAGGAATAAGGTAGGGAAGAATTCTAAGGCTCATTTTGACTGCCTCCAGAAGTTAGATCAGATGGCAAATTGGATTTGGTGCTAGGTCTTTCCCTTTAGGTTTTACCCCCAACAATGTTTTCATTAGTTTCGCTCACTCTCGAAATCAAGCATTTTACAGCAGGTTGGAGCAGCCTGTATCTCAGCACAGGAATAAGGTAGGGAAGAATTCTAAGGATCATTTTGACTGCCTCCAGAAGTTAGATCAGATGGCAAATTGGGATTTGGTGCTAGGTCTTTCCCTTTAGGTGTTACCCCAACAATGTTTTCATTAGTTTCGCTCACTCTCGAAATCAAGCATTTTACAGCAGGTTGGAGCAGCCTGTATCTCAGCACAGGAATAAGGTAGGGAAGAATTCTAAGGATCATTTTGACTGCCTCCAGAAGTTAGATCAGATGGCAAATTGGATTTGGTGCTAGGTCTTTCCCTTTAGGTTTTACCCCAACAATGTTTTCATTAGTTTCGCTCACTCTCGAAATCAAGCATTTTACAGCAGGTTGGAGCAGCCTGTATCTCAGCACAGGAATAAGGTAGGGAAGAATTCTAAGGCTCATTTTGACTGCCTCCAGAAGTTAGATCAGATGGCAAATTGGATTTGGTGCTAGGTCTTTCCCTTTAGGTTTTACCCCAACAATGTTTTCATTAGTTTCGCTCACTCTCGAAATCAAGCATTTTACAGCAGGTTGGAGCAGCCTGTATCTCAGCACAGGAATAAGGTAGGGAAGAATTCTAAGGCTCATTTTGACTGCCTCCAGAAGTTAGATCAGATGGCAAATTGGATTTGGTGCTAGGTCTTTCCCCTTTAGGTTTTACCCCAACAATGTTTTCATTAGTTTCGCTCACTCTCGAAATCAAGCATTTTACAGCAGGTTGGAGCAGCCTGTATCTCAGCACAGGAATAAGGTAGGGAAGAATTCTAAGGCTCATTTTGACTGCCTCCAGAAGTTAGATCAGATGGCAAATTGGATTTGGTGCTAGGTCTTTCCCTTTAGGTTTTACCCCAACAATGTTTTCATTAGTTTCGCTCACTCTCGAAATCAAGCATTTTACAGCAGGTTGGAGCAGCCTGTATCTCAGCACAGGAATAAGGTAGGGAAGAATTCTAAGGATCATTTTGACTGCCTCCAGAAGTTAGATCAGATGGCAAATTGGATTTGGTGCTAGGTCTTTCCCTTTAGGTGTTACCCCAACAATGTTTTCATTAGTTTCGCTCACTCTCGAAATCAAGCATTTTACAGCAGGTTGGAGCAGCCTGTATCTCAGCACAGGAATAAGGTAGGGAAGAATTCTAAGGATCATTTTGACTGCCTCCAGAAGTTAGATCAGATGGCAAATTGGATTTGGTGCTAGGTCTTTCCCTTTAGGTTTTACCCCAACAATGTTTTCATTAGTTTCGCTCACTCTCGAAATCAAGCATTTTACAGCAGGTTGGAGCAGCCTGTATCTCAGCACAGGAATAAGGTAGGGAAGAATTCTAAGGATCATTTTGACTGCCTCCAGAAGTTAGATCAGATGGCAAATTGGATTTGGTGCTAGTCTTTCCCTTTAGGTTTTACCCCAACAATGTTTTCATTAGTTTCGCTCACTCTCGAAATCAAGCATTTTACAGCAGGTTGGAGCAGCCTGTATCTCAGCACAGGAATAAGGTAGGGAGAATTCTAAGGCTCATTTTGACTGCCTCCAGAAGTTAGATCAGATGGCAAATTGGATTTGGTGCTAGGTCTTTCCCTTTAGGTTTTACCCCAACAATGTTTTCATTAGTTTCGCTCACTCTCGAAATCAAGCATTTTACAGCAGGTTGGAGCAGCCTGTATCTCAGCACAGGAATAAGGTAGGGAAGAATTCTAAGGCTCATTTTGACTGCCTCCAGAAGTTAGATCAGATGGCAAATTGGATTTGGTGCTAGGTCTTTCCCTTTAGGTTTTTACCCCAACAATGTTTTCATTAGTTTCGCTCACTCTCGAAATCAAGCATTTTACAGCAGGTTGGAGCAGCCTGTATCTCAGCACAGGAATAAGGTAGGGAAGAATTCTAAGGCTCATTTTGACTGCCTCCAGAAGTTAGATCAGATGGCAAATTGGATTTGGTGCTAGGTCTTTCCCTTTAGGTTTTACCCCAACAATGTTTTCATTAGTTTCGCTCACTCTCGAAATCAAGCATTTTACAGCAGGTTGGAGCAGCCTGTATCTCAGCACAGGAATAAGGTAGGGAAGAATTCTAAGGCTCATTTTGACTGCCTCCAGAAGTTAGATCAGATGGCAAATTGGATTTGGTGCTAGGTCTTTCCCTTTAGGTTTTACCCCAACAATGTTTTCATTAGTTTCGCTCACTCTCGAAATCAAGCATTTTACAGCAGGTTGGAGCAGCCTGTATCTCAGCACAGGAATAAGGTAGGGAAGAATTCTAAGGCTCATTTTGACTGCCTCCAGAAGTTAGATCAGATGGCAAATTGGATTTGGTGCTAGGTCTTTCCCTTTAGGTTTTACCCCAACAATGTTTTCATTAGTTTCGCTCACTCTCGAAATCAAGCATTTTACAGCAGGTTGGAGCAGCCTGTATCTCAGCACAGGAATAAGGTAGGGAAGAATTCTAAGGCTCATTTTGACTGCCTCCAGAAGTTAGATCAGATGGCAAATTGGATTTGGTGCTAGGTCTTTCCCTTTAGGTTTTACCCCAACAATGTTTTCATTAGTTTCGCTCACTCTCGAAATCAAGCATTTTACAGCAGGTTGGAGCAGCCTGTATCTCAGCACAGGAATAAGGTAGGGAAGAATTCTAAGGATCATTTTGACTGCCTCCAGAAGTTAGATCAGATGGCAAATTGGATTTGGTGCTAGGTCTTTCCCTTTAGGTTTTACCCCAACAATGTTTTCATTAGTTTCGCTCACTCTCGAAATCAAGCATTTTACAGCAGGTTGGAGCAGCCTGTATCCTCAGCACAGGAATAAGGTAGGGAAGAATTCTAAGGCTCATTTTGACTGCCTCCAGAAGTTAGATCAGATGGCAAATTGGATTTGGTGCTAGGTCTTTCCCTTTAGGTTTTACCCCAACAATGTTTTCATTAGTTTCGCTCACTCTCGAAATCAAGCATTTTACAGCAGGTTGGAGCAGCCTGTATCTCAGCACAGGAATAAGGTAGGGAAGAATTCTAAGGCTCATTTTGACTGCCTCCAGAAGTTAGATCAGATGGCAAATTGGATTTGGTGCTAGGTCTTTCCCTTTAGGTTTTACCCCAACAATGTTTTCATTAGTTTCGCTCACTCTCGAAATCAAGCATTTTACAGCAGGTTGGAGCAGCCTGTATCTCAGCACAGGAATAAGGTAGGGAAGAATTCTAAGGCTCATTTTGACTGCCTCCAGAAGTTAGATCAGATGGCAAATTGGATTTGGTGCTAGGTCTTTCCCTTTAGGTTTTACCCCAACAATGTTTTCATTAGTTTCGCTCACTCTCGAAATCAAGCATTTTACAGCAGGTTGGAGCAGCCTGTATCTCAGCACAGGAATAAGGTAGGGAAGAATTCTAAGGCTCATTTTGACTGCCTCCAGAAGTTAGATCAGATGGCAAATTGGATTTGGTGCTAGGTCTTTCCCTTTAGTTTTACCCCAACAATGTTTTCATTAGTTTCGCTCACTCTCGAAATCAAGCATTTTACAGCAGGTTGGAGCAGCCTGTATCTCAGCACAGGAATAAGGTAGGGAAGAATTCTAAGGCTCATTTTGACTGCCTCCAGAAGTTAGATCAGATGGCAAATTGGATTTGGTGCTAGGTCTTTCCCTTTAGGTTTTACCCCAACAATGTTTTCATTAGTTTCGCTCACTCTCGAAATCAAGCATTTTACAGCAGGTTGGAGCAGCCTGTATCTCAGCACAGGAATAAGGTAGGGAAGAATTCTAAGGATCATTTTGACTGCCTCCAGAAGTTAGATCAGATGGCAAATTGGATTTGGTGCTAGGTCTTTCCCTTTAGGTTTTACCCCAACAATGTTTTCATTAGTTTCGCTCACTCTCGAAATCAAGCATTTTACAGCAGGTTGGAGCAGCCTGTATCTCAGCACAGGAATAAGGTAGGGAAGAATTCTAAGGATCATTTTGACTGCCTCCAGAAGTTAGATCAGATGGCAAATTGGATTTGGTGCTAGGTCTTTCCCTTTAGGTTTTACCCCAACAATGTTTTCATTAGTTTCGCTCACTCTCGAAATCAAGCATTTTACAGCAGGTTGGAGCAGCCTGTATCTCAGCACAGGAATAAGGTAGGGAAGAATTCTAAGGCTCATTTTGACTGCCTCCAGAAGTTAGATCAGATGGCAAATTGGATTTGGTGCTAGGTCTTTCCCTTTAGGTTTTACCCCAACAATGTTTTCATTAGTTTCGCTCACTCTCGAAATCAAGCATTTTACAGCAGGTTGGAGCAGCCTGTATCTCAGCACAGGAATAAGGTAGGGAAGAATTCTAAGGATCATTTTGACTGCCTCCAGAAGTTAGATCAGATGGCAAATTGGATTTGGTGCTAGGTCTTTCCCTTTAGGTGTTACCCCAACAATGTTTTCATTAGTTTCGCTCACTCTCGAAATCAAGCATTTTACAGCAGGTTGGAGCAGCCTGTATCTCAGCACAGGAATAAGGTAGGGAAGAATTCTAAGGATCATTTTGACTGCCTCCAGAAGTTAGATCAGATGGCAAATTGGATTTGGTGCTAGGTCTTTCCCTTTAGGTTTTACCCCAACAATGTTTTCATTAGTTTCGCTCACTCTCGAAATCAAGCATTTTACAGCAGGTTGGAGCAGCCTGTATCTCAGCACAGGAATAAGGTAGGGAAGAATTCTAAGGCTCATTTTGACTGCCTCCAGAAGTTAGATCAGATGGCAAATTGGATTTGGTGCTAGGTCTTTCCCTTTAGGTTTTTACCCCAACAATGTTTTCATTAGTTTCGCTCACTCTCGAAATCAAGCATTTTACAGCAGGTTGGAGCAGCCTGTATCTCAGCACAGGAATAAGGTAGGGAAGAATTCTAAGGCTCATTTTGACTGCCTCCAGAAGTTAGATCAGATGGCAAATTGGATTTGGTGCTAGGTCTTTCCCTTTAGGTTTTACCCCAACAATGTTTTCATTAGTTTCGCTCACTCTCGAAATCAAGCATTTTACAGCAGGTTGGAGCAGCCTGTATCTCAGCACAGGAATAAGGTAGGGAAGAATTCTAAGGCTCATTTTGACTGCCTCCAGAAGTTAGATCAGATGGCAAATTGGATTTGGTGCTAGGTCTTTCCCTTTAGGTTTTACCCCAACAATGTTTTCATTAGTTTCGCTCACTCTCGAAATCAAGCATTTTACAGCAGGTTGGAGCAGCCTGTATCTCAGCACAGGAATAAGGTAGGGAAGAATTCTAAGGATCATTTTGACTGCCTCCAGAAGTTAGATCAGATGGCAAATTGGATTTGGTGCTAGGTCTTTCCCTTTAGGTGTTACCCCAACAATGTTTTCATTAGTTTCGCTCACTCTCGAAATCAAGCATTTTACAGCAGGTTGGAGCAGCCTGTATCTCAGCACAGGAATAAGGTAGGGAAGAATTCTAAGGATCATTTTGACTGCCTCCAGAAGTTAGATCAGATGGCAAATTGGATTTGGTGCTAGGTCTTTCCCTTTAGGTTTTACCCCAACAATGTTTTCATTAGTTTCGCTCACTCTCGAAATCAAGCATTTTACAGCAGGTTGGAGCAGCCTGTATCTCAGCACAGGAATAAGGTAGGGAAGAATTCTAAGGGATCATTTTGACTGCCTCCAGAAGTTAGATCAGATGGCAAATTGGATTTGGTGCTAGGTCTTTCCCTTTAGGTTTTACCCCAACAATGTTTTCATTAGTTTCGCTCACTCTCGAAATCAAGCATTTTACAGCAGGTTGGAGCAGCCTGTATCTCAGCACAGGAATAAGGTAGGGAAGAATTCTAAGGCTCATTTTGACTGCCTCCAGAAGTTAGATCAGATGGCAAATTGGATTTGGTGCTAGGTCTTTCCCTTT
Organism: Melanerpes formicivorus; assembly: GCF_026170545.1. NCBI lineage: Eukaryota > Metazoa > Chordata > Aves > Piciformes > Picidae > Melanerpes > Melanerpes formicivorus. Next base: position 46,085 of record NW_027143739.1, read on the forward strand.
AGGTTTTACCCCAACAATGTTTTCATTAGTTTCGCTCACTCTCGAAATCAAGCATTTTACAGCAGGTTGGAGCAGCCTGTATCTCAGCACAGGAATAAGGTAGGGAAGAATTCTAAGGCTCATTTTGACTGCCTCCAGAAGTTAGATCAGATGGCAAATTGGATTTGGTGCTAGGTCTTTCCCTTTAGGTTTTACCCCAACAATGTTTTCATTAGTTTCGCTCACTCTCGAAATCAAGCATTTTACAGCAGGTTGGAGCAGCCTGTATCTCAGCACAGGAATAAGGTAGGGAAGAATTCTAAGGATCATTTTGACTGCCTCCAGAAGTTAGATCAGATGGCAAATTGGATTTGGTGCTAGGTCTTTCCCTTTAGGTTTTACCCCAACAATGTTTTCATTAGTTTCGCTCACTCTCGAAATCAAGCATTTTACAGCAGGTTGGAGCAGCCTGTATCTCAGCACAGGAATAAGGTAGGGAAGAATTCTAAGGCTCATTTTGACTGCCTCCAGAAGTTAGATCAGATGGCAAATTGGATTTGGTGCTAGGTCTTTCCCTTTAGGTTTTACCCCAACAATGTTTTCATTAGTTTCGCTCACTCTCGAAATCAAGCATTTTACAGCAGGTTGGAGCAGCCTGTATCTCAGCACAGGAATAAGGTAGGGAAGAATTCTAAGGCTCATTTTGACTGCCTCCAGAAGTTAGATCAGATGGCAAATTGGATTTGGTGCTAGGTCTTTCCCTTTAGGTTTTACCCCAACAATGTTTTCATTAGTTTCGCTCACTCTCGAAATCAAGCATTTTACAGCAGGTTGGAGCAGCCTGTATCTCAGCACAGGAATAAGGTAGGGAAGAATTCTAAGGCTCATTTTGACTGCCTCCAGAAGTTAGATCAGATGGCAAATTGGATTTGGTGCTAGGTCTTTCCCTTTAGGTTTTACCCCAAGAATGTTTTCATTAGTTTCGCTCACTCTCGAAATCAAGCATTTTACAGCAGGTTGGAGCAGCCTGTATCTCAGCACAGGAATAAGGTAGGGAAGAATTCTAAGGCTCATTTTGACTGCCTCCAGAAGTTAGATCAGATGGCAAATTGGATTTGGTGCTAGGTCTTTCCCTTTAGGTTTTACCCCAACAATGTTTTCATTAGTTTCGCTCACTCTCGAAATCAAGCATTTTACAGCAGGTTGGAGCAGCCTGTATCTCAGCACAGGAATAAGGTAGGGAAGAATTCTAAGGCTCATTTTGACTGCCTCCAGAAGTTAGATCAGATGGCAAATTGGATTTGGTGCTAGGTCTTTCCCTTTAGGTTTTACCCCAACAATGTTTTCATTAGTTTCGCTCACTCTCGAAATCAAGCATTTTTACAGCAGGTTGGAGCAGCCTGTATCTCAGCACAGGAATAAGGTAGGGAAGAATTCTAAGGATCATTTTGACTGCCTCCAGAAGTTAGATCAGATGGCAAATTGGATTTGGTGCTAGGTCTTTCCCCTTTAGGTTTTACCCCAACAATGTTTTCATTAGTTTCGCTCACTCTCGAAATCAAGCATTTTACAGCAGGTTGGAGCAGCCTGTATCTCAGCACAGGAATAAGGTAGGGAAGAATTCTAAGGCTCATTTTGACTGCCTCCAGAAGTTAGATCAGATGGCAAATTGGATTTGGTGCTAGGTCTTTCCCTTTAGGTTTTACCCCAACAATGTTTTCATTAGTTTCGCTCACTCTCGAAATCAAGCATTTTACAGCAGGTTGGAGCAGCCTGTATCTCAGCACAGGAATAAGGTAGGGAAGAATTCTAAGGCTCATTTTTGACTGCCTCCAGAAGTTAGATCAGATGGCAAATTGGATTTGGTGCTAGGTCTTTCCCTTTAGGTTTTACCCCAACAATGTTTTCATTAGTTTCGCTCACTCTCGAAATCAAGCATTTTACAGCAGGTTGGAGCAGCCTGTATCTCAGCACAGGAATAAGGTAGGGAAGAATTCTAAGGCTCATTTTGACTGCCTCCAGAAGTTAGATCAGATGGCAAATTGGATTTGGTGCTAGGTCTTTCCCTTTAGGTTTTACCCCAACAATGTTTTCATTAGTTTCGCTCACTCTCGAAATCAAGCATTTTACAGCAGGTTGGAGCAGCCTGTATCTCAGCACAGGAATAAGGTAGGGAAGAATTCTAAGGCTCATTTTGACTGCCTCCAGAAGTTAGATCAGATGGCAAATTGGATTTGGTGCTAGGTCTTTCCCTTTAGGTTTTTACCCCAACAATGTTTTCATTAGTTTCGCTCACTCTCGAAATCAAGCATTTTACAGCAGGTTGGAGCAGCCTGTATCTCAGCACAGGAATAAGGTAGGGAAGAATTCTAAGGCTCATTTGACTGCCTCCAGAAGTTAGATCAGATGGCAAAATTGGGATTCGGTGCTAGGTCTTTCCCTTTAGGTTTTACCCCAACAATGTTTTCATTAGTTTCGCTCACTCTCGAAATCAAGCATTTTACAGCAGGTTGGAGCAGCCTGTATCTCAGCACAGGAATAAGGTAGGGAAGAATTCTAAGGCTCATTTTGACTGCCTCCAGAAGTTAGATCAGATGGCAAATTGGATTTGGTGCTAGGTCTTTCCCTTTAGGTTTTACCCCAACAATGTTTTCATTAGTTTCGCTCACTCTCGAAATCAAGCATTTTACAGCAGGTTGGAGCAGCCTGTATCTCAGCACAGGAATAAGGTAGGGAAGAATTCTAAGGCTCATTTTGACTGCCTCCAGAAGTTAGATCAGATGGCAAATTGGATTTGGTGCTAGGTCTTTCCCTTTAGGTTTTACCCCAACAATGTTTTCATTAGTTTCGCTCACTCTCGAAATCAAGCATTTTACAGCAGGTTGGAGCAGCCTGTATCTCAGCACAGGAATAAGGTAGGGAAGAATTCTAAGGCTCATTTTGACTGCCCTCCAGAAGTTAGATCAGATGGCAAATTGGATTTGGTGCTAGGTCTTTCCCTTTAGGTTTTACCCCAACAATGTTTTCATTAGTTTCGCTCACTCTCGAAATCAAGCATTTTACAGCAGGTTGGAGCAGCCTGTATCTCAGCACAGGAATAAGGTAGGGAAGAATTCTAAGGCTCATTTTGACTGCCCTCCAGAAGTTAGATCAGATGGCAAATTGGATTTGGTGCTAGGTCTTTCCCTTTAGGTTTTACCCCAACAATGTTTTCATTAGTTTCGCTCACTCTCGAAATCAAGCATTTTACAGCAGGTTGGAGCAGCCTGTATCTCAGCACAGGAATAAGGTAGGGAAGAATTCTAAGGCTCATTTTGACTGCCTCCAGAAGTTAGATCAGATGGCAAATTGGATTTGGTGCTAGGTCTTTCCCTTTAGGTTTTACCCCAACAATGTTTTCATTAGTTTCGCTCACTCTCGAAATCAAGCATTTTACAGCAGGTTGGAGCAGCCTGTATCTCAGCACAGGAATAAGGTAGGGAAGAATTCTAAGGCTCATTTTGACTGCCTCCAGAAGTTAGATCAGATGGCAAATTGGATTTGGTGCTAGGTCTTTCCCTTTAGGTTTTACCCCAACAATGTTTTCATTAGTTTCGCTCACTCTCGAAATCAAGCATTTTACAGCAGGTTGGAGCAGCCTGTATCTCAGCACAGGAATAAGGTAGGGAAGAATTCTAAGGCTCATTTTGACTGCTCCAGAAGTTAGATCAGATGGCAAATTGGATTTTGGTGCTAGGTCTTTCCCTTTAGGTTTTACCCCAACAATGTTTTCATTAGTTTCGCTCACTCTCGAAATCAAGCATTTTACAG